>NW_022436997.1:5695204-5887488 GCF_009761245.1 Sapajus apella
ATATATATATATATATATATATATATATATATGTTGCCTACATGGAGATCAGTTAGCTCTGGCACAGAGTTTAAGTCAAATACTACATACAATGATCTGCGCTTACAATTATGTAAACATTTTGCACTCCGGGTGCTTGTTTCATGACTGTCCCTTCTACTCAATTGTAAACTCTTTGAAGAATAGGACTGTGCTGTATTTGTTTTCTTAAAATCTCCCACACCTTTTCTGAGAGTTACTAATAAATAGTGACTAAATAAATAAATGAAGCAATTAAACCAATTACTTTTATGTAATTGACTAGGCTTTTAAGCCACACGTCTTTCTTATTATTCAACGTTTTAGAATCATCCACTTTTTATGAATCTCTAAAATGCTGTGCCGTAAAATACGGCATGTAGCTATGTATCACTTTGCAACATTCTCTAACTTTTTCATATGCATGGGTTTGTCTTTTAATTGCAAAGCAAGTCTTGGGGGAATTGAGTCAAAGTGATAAATTTTGGAATATGAGACATGGGAAAACCTATATCTCATACCCTATTGAGACTTGGACAATGTTAGATATATGGTAATTTTACAATAATGTCTCATTGATTGAGTCTCTCTCTCTCTCTCTCTCTCTCCCCCCCCCTTTTTATATATACAAATAACTTGCAGAATATCTATATATAGAGATATAAAATATAAATATAGATAGATATAGATGGATGATAGATACATAGATATATGTACTTGTTTATATACTGTACAACTTGAACACAAACTCAATGGAATTTCTATACACTGTCATCTGACAACACTTTACCTCACAATAATCAGTGCTGTTTGAATTAAATAAAAGAGAAAAAGCAAATGAGCAATGCTCTTTGTTCGGAATGACTCCCACGAGAAACAACTCTCCTCAAATGTTTGGAATTCTGGGTTTTTATAAACTTGCCTGCAAGACTTATATTTCTTTGATCCTAAGGCCCACAAATATAATGGAGAAAATAAGCAATTTGGTGTGCAGGACTGCTGGAATAAATGTGAATTAGAGCTTTGAGATTTAAGTAACACTGTGTCTTTTTCCATTTATCCCCGCCATCGTGTGCTCAAATCACCTTATCTGGTGATACACTCACCCAATCATTCTTGCAGTACACATCTCCCTAAATATCCCCTGGCTTGAAAGAGAGAAATATTATCATGATCAAATCTAGTACTCTAGTTTCCTTCAATGTAAACTTTTACTAACTTCAAAGAGCATTTTGCCGAATGAGTGCGACAGTAATTATTCACTTCTGGGCCACAGGCATTATTTCACAAGACAGTACTTTTCCAGACTGATGGACAGTATTTTTATGAAAATACTGATAGAAAATATGAAAATAGAAAAATGAAATCACTTACTACAATTTGATTTTTATGTTGCTGTGGTTCGGTAAAGGTTAGTGTCAGCCACTTTGCTTTTAGAATTGAGCTAATCTGAAACAGTTCACAAAAGCTGGTGTTTGCACAAAGAAAAAAATAGAAATAGAAATGTGAGTTCTAATTATAGGGCATTCACCACTCTAAAATATACAGCCAAGCTATACATAATAAAATTTGTTTTTTAAAAGTTGAGCTTACTAAACTCATATCTAATTTGACTTTGAGACATCATACTTTCCAAAGCTATTGTCTTAAAAATTCCCTATGTCTGGGCAATTCTCATTTCTGCTGTAAAATTAGTCACTCCTGGCAATAGAAGCTTATTAAAATGAAGTGATGGCATAGGTAATGAATCTGAAAAAGGCAAGGGTCACCGGAAAATGTCCTCCCAGAGTCAACAAGGACGTGTGCTTGGAGTCCAGGGGCAAGGCTCACTGAGAAAGGATGCATGGCTTTGCTGACTCCTCCAGCTTCAGGGTGAAAACCCTAAATTTCTTTAGCGCGTAATCTCTATGCAACAGCACCACCAATTAGTACACCACTGTGTTATCTTTTTGTCTATATTAACATGCTGACTCTTCCACTAGATTGAAAAGACTTTAAGCTTTGAAATCAGAGTTTAGTTCACTGTTTCCTGGTACAAGTCACTTTACTTTGCTGAGGCTTTGTAAAATTAGATTTTTTGTCAATATTAAATGAAATACTCATAGAAATCCTTGCAGAGTATCTTGTTTATGGTGCGTGTTCAATAAATTCTCTATTGTCCTTTTTCCCCCTGAAGTTCTTAGGATAGCTTGCAGTGAGTGTGTAGCAGGGTATTAAAATTACAGGTTCTAGAGCTGACTGTCTGCACTCACATCTAGGTTCTACCACTTACTGCCTCTCAGTCTTTGGGTTTCTTATCTCTGTGCCTCAGTTATTTCACCTATCAAATGAGGATCACAAGACTTTCTATTTTACAAGATTCTTGTGGAAAGTCAATGAAGTAGTAAGTGTTAAATGCTGTTAATAATGTCTGCCACTTAGTACATGCCATAGGCATGCTTGCTATATAAGGGAGTGATTAGGTGCCCTGGGACTTGGTGTCAGAGTTTGTGGTTGATGGGATCAGGAGAGCTCTTATGTGCATGTACCACTGTGGATACTGATGGAAGACTTCTAGAACTGAGCAGAGCCAAAATCCTTAATCAGGAAAGGCTAGGTAGATAGTCATCACTTTTTTGTAAATAAATTGAGAATTCAAGACATTCCAAAGGCAGGCAATTGACATTCAATAAAAAGTCAAAGACAGTGCAAACAGGAAGAGTTAGAAATTGTCTTCTGAATGTCATAAAGCATCTATCATTTGTTGACAGTAGGCTCTGCATCAAATGGAACTTTCCACCATTACTCCCTACCTAGGAAGATGAGGCTACATCCAACCTGGATGTCCAGGTGAAGAAGCCATACCTCAAAAAGATTTAGAGTTGTTTTTGACAATTAGCTTTGGGCAAAATATGCCTGAAATATGCTTTGCGGAATAGAGAGAACTGGATCAAGGGCAAAGTAGAGTTTCTAGCATACAGACTCAATTACCACCATACTGGATAAAGAATACAAAAATAAAAATGAATTTCTTTATAATTTGGGGGGACCATGAGTCTGAAAGTTGCGTTAGGATTTATAAAAAATTAAAGACATACATAAAAATCATACATTAGAAAGAAAATACTGAAGCCTATCACAAAATTGCCAAACTTCTACTTGGGTTGGCCTTATCCAGTGTGATATTGAAAGGGACCTGCAGTCAGCCAAGATAATGTGGAGGATGTAGTACCTCTAATAATGCAAGGTATAGCAAGTGTAAAAATAGACGTGAAATGGTACATCAGGATTCAGGTCAAAGCCAAGTTAGTGAGTCTCCCTCTGCCTCATCTTCTGCAGTAAAAAGTAAAGCTTATCTTTTCCTTATGTCCCTTCTGTATCAACTGTTCTAAGAACATCTTTTAAACAGATTCTTTGGTAACTGTGTCAACACTTTGTGTTGTGTGAGGTTTGCATTCTGACAGGGGATTCTTAGGAAAAGGACAAGCATTTAAAACACTAAGAAGTGCCTGTAGAATGGTAGACTTCCAAGCAGAGCATTGCCATTTGGGAGAAGTGTGGTCCTTCCAATCACAGGCACTCTGCCTTCCTTAAAGACCAGCCCCAACTCAGGCCACATACTCTTTTTCTCTTACAGATTCCCTCTGCATGAGAGAAGAACATTTAGGTCACTTCAGCCTGGAACATTAAAACAAATGCTGATAGTTCAAGGTTAATAGATGCATAAAACAAAAGTAATTCCGTGTCAAAGCTGAGATGACAGGCGATTTGACTTGAGGCAGCCTTACAATCACTCTTTTACATGTGCTCCGTGCTGAGACCAGGCGAAGGCGTTATGTTTCTGACATTTACTTGTCAGGAAGGTATGACAATAGAGATTGTTTCTATCTCTGCTGCTCCCAGATGTTAACCTTCTAGCTTTAGTTTGTAATTGGGGTTCTGTGGAGCTTTAACATTTTCTATTGATTCAATAGAAGCGATAACATTTCCAATCATAAGACAGCATTATAGAAATATCAGGCAATTCACATATCAGAATGTTTGATAGCTGGGCTCACCGCATTAATTTCTGTCACCTTTGCCAGAAACCCTTTATCCTCCTTTTAATACTGAAGGACACCTGGGAGTAGTTGCTGCCACTTTTATTGTTCAATAAAGTAGACAAAAGTTTCAATTAACAACCAAGGGGCCTCTAGGAAATTTTGAATGAGAATATATTTTACTCATTTTACTATATTTCTTTTTTCTAACGTGCCATCTGTGACTTCGAGGCTATACTTCACTCAGCAAGCACACACACACACACACAGTCCTCCCAATCCAGTTTGATTTATATTAAAACATTCAGCTAAGGAAAGCCAAAGGGGTTAGTGAGACTGTTGAGAGAAATTCGCAATATAAAGAAAAGCTCAGGCAAATGCTAGAGGAGTGACTGTCTCCAGGTCCACAGCACAGTGAGGCAGGAAGTCCACTGACTTCATGTCTCTGCCTTTAACCCCGAGACCAAAGTACCAAAGAATCCTCTTTTACTGTGTAACTGGTACCTTTGAAGAAGAGAAAATACATAATCAGGTATCATTTGTTTACTCACAGTCTCATTCTTTTATGACACACTTGTTTTCTTGGGGGTTAAAAGCCTTATTAAGTATGTATTTAAAATAATAAAGAAAAAATAAATTGATATCTATAATGTGAAATTAAACATTTGACAATAGTATGATTATTTTCTAGATGACCTGTCCTGCATAACTTTAATACAATCATTTCACTTCTTCATGAAGAGTCCCTTCCATGTACATTTTTGATTCCACAACTTTTATGTGCTGTTTTTCTCAATTGTTACCAATTTAAGCAAGAGCTATCACTTTTCTATAGAGCTAATCTGTCCATTCATGCCTGCACCTCATGAACAAGCTCAGTCTACCTCCTCAATGAGCAACCTGGTGACTATCCTCTCTTTTCTCTCTCCTGGACTACATAAACAGTGATTTTTAACTAAAAATCATAGACTACTCTGAGAAACTGGTAGTTTTGTTATAAAAAGATGCAATTGCTTCTATAAGTTATTAAACTTTATAATTGACCTTAAGATAAAGACCCTTAGACAAAAGCATTCACTGACTTTTATGAATGTTCAATTTGTAACTTGTCACGTCAGCCTGTCAATATCTTTGCTATCCTTCACAGCTCAATGTTATGTAAAATGTAGATGTCAATGTCTCTTTATTATAATTATCTAACACAGTCAGCCCTCCATATCTATGGGTTCCATATCAATGGATTCAACTAACTGAAGATTGAAAATATTTGGAAAAAAAGGTATCTATACTGAACATGTACAGACTTTTTAAAATCATTATTCTCTAAAAAATATGGTATAACAACTATTTACATAGCATTTACATTGTATTAGGTATTAAAAGCAATTTAGAGACAATTTAAAATATACAAGAGTATGTACATAGGTTACATGCAAGGATTATACCATTTTATACCTGGGACTTGAGCATTCAGGAATTTTGGTGTCTGCCAGAGGTCTGAAACCAATTCCCAATGGATATCAAGGGATGACTAAACATAAAGTAAAATGTTAAAGAATACACACACACACACACACACACACACACACACACACACACACACACATATATACAGTCAGTTCAATTCTAGAAATTTCTATTGTGTACTTTAATTAATCAGACTCATTTTGATATTGTTATTCAAATACTAATCAGTGGAAACAAATTTCCCTTTATTTCATCTATATTTTTACATTTTTTTCTGAAATGTAATGAGGGAAACACTGTCAAATATTTTGTGGAAATCTAGACCAGAAATATCTACTGACGAAGCAACTCAGCTGTTGAAATGTGGCTTGTTTTGGTAAATACTCAGGAAGTTCTGCTTGTGTGTATGCCTTTCTTAGGCACTTACAAGCTAGCCCCTTAATAACTTACAGAACTGTGTCTGAAAGTTAGATTCTTCTTACTGGTTTATAGCTCATAACTTTAATCCCTCTTTTGAAAATGGTATTGATGTTTTCTCATAGTCTGATTTTGTATGAATGAATAAAGCCCTGCCTAAGGGAAATTAGGTTAATAATGCCATTACATTAGAAGAATAATGGTTTACTATTGTCATCAATACACAGAGATGAACTCTGTGAACCAACACTGGAAGTTTGCAAAGAAAACAGAATATAGTTGCTATTTGCCAAATTTATTTACTAAATTATTATTTTGTCCTGCCCAATGGATTAGTGAAGAAACTGTCCACTGTTTTTGAGTTCTTCGGAACATTGTCTATCTTGATTTTCTCAGTGTGGTCAATGTGCCAGTACCATTGACATCACTTGCAAGTTTGGTAGAAATGCAGCCTTGGGTGCCAACTGAGAAACTCTGAGTCATAGTTTTTGTTTTTTTTTTTTTTTTTTTGAGACAGAGTCTTGCTCTGTTGCCAGGCGCCAAGCTGGAGTGCAGTGGCGTGATCTCGGCTCACTGCAACTTCTGCCTCCCAGATTCAAGCAGTTCTCCTGCTTCAGCCTCCCAAGTAGCTGGGGCTACAGGTGCACACTGCCACATCCAGCTAATTTTTGTATTTTTAGTAGTGATGGGGTTTCACCATGTTGGCCAGGATGGTCTCGATCTCTTGACCTCATGATCGGCTCTCCTCGGCCTCCCAAAGAGCTGGTATTGCAGAGATTTAATTTCTCAGGGGATTCATATCCACGTTAAGGCTTGAGAAGCACTGGTACAGATGATTTCTGTGTCTTCAAACATATTACCTTTAAATACCTCGACAGCCAATTTCCTACCTAATTCATGCCTTATCTGACCAAGAATATCTGCATTATATAGCTTGTTCTGTTTGTTGTCCAAGCTATCCTCAACAAAAACAAGTTGCTCATAAAGAATTTATTTGACTTCCAGAAAATCACCTTTAACCTTTAGTACATGTCAGAAGTTACAACCCTGGTAGTTCCTTTGACTTGATTGATCAGTTTTCCACAAGGTAGTTTTTTTTACCAAAGGCTAGTTACACTGCTCTAGCTATTAAGAAATTCAGGCTATACATCTCCAGGGTAAACCACATATGAAAAATATCACTTAATATTGTCAGTGTTTGGGAGTCACCTTAAAGGCAGATAAATTACAGAATCATACATTATGAGTGTTCAAAGGGATCTTAAAAACTACTCCTTAAGTATATTTTGCACAAAGTTATGTGTTCAATAAATGTGTATGGGGAGATTAGAAAGCGGAAAGGAATTTTGTGATGTAGCAATACAGATAAGCTATTGTATATCAGATGGAAAGACCGTGTGGTCTTAGCCTATTCAATAGTAATTATATAGACAAGGGTCCTCTCTCTTGCTTTCCTTTCTTTTCTTTTCTTTTCTTTTCTTTTCTTTTCTTTTCTTTTTCCTTCCTTCCTTCCTTCCTTCCTCTCTCTCTCTCTCTCTCACTCTCCTTCCTTCCTTCCTTCCTTCCTTCCTTCCTTCCTTCCTTCCTTCCTTCTTTTTCTTATGGAGGCTTGCTCTGTCACCCAGATTGGAGTGCAGTAGTGCGATCTCAGTTCACTGCAACCTCCACCTCACAGGCTCAAGCGATTCTCCTGTGTCAGCTTCTCAAGTAGCTGGGATTACAGGCGTGCACTACCATGCCAGACTAATGTTTCTATTTTTTTAGTAGAGATGGGGTTTCACCCTGTTGGTCAGGCTGGTCTTGAACTCCTGACCTCATGATCCACCCACCTCAGCCTCCCAAAGTGCTGGGATTACAGGCATAAGCCACCATGCTCTACCGGGTCCTCTTTCTTTATGGTCCATTCAGCTGACCTTTTTGACATCCATCAGGGAGAGAGCTCTTCCACCTCAGAGGCTTTGTCAGGCAGGAGACACACATTTCTCTCAGTCACAGTACAGAAGCCAGACACCAGTTTTCTGAAACCAAACAAATATGCAATTTGTCAGTCTGTAGATAGAGTGTTCCTGCCTTCAGATTCAAAATGGTTTTCATTTATTCATGTAAAAAAAAAACATTTCAGTTATAGTTGTAATATTTACTTATCTGGTTTCCTCATGATGGATAACAAATGCATCCAGAACTTCCATGCATCAAAAAGATGCCACTTCATAAAATGGCAATACAATTCCATATTACAATAAAAACAGATACAATTCAAAATGCCTCAAATAGTTCCAAAAGCAATTACGGCATTTCAGAAGTAAACATTACTTACAAATTCATAACCACCCATCAAAATTATTTCACTAGGGTAAGTTAAAGAAGCTACAATTTATACATTTTGAGTCATTCTTATTTTTCATAGCCAACTATGAAAAAAGTGCTTCCAGCAAGTACTGTAGTCCAGAGTGGAGTAAAACCCTTTAACCTTTTACTTAGGCGGATGTACCTGTTTTAAGCTGTGGCTCAAACCATTTCCTTTAATAAAAGTATAAAATTCACATTTTCATCCACAGGAACAAGATCTGACCAGTACCATCTGCAGGGGAATAGTGTCTAAGATTAGCAGTCTTATTTCTTTGCCTAAAAGAATAGCAGAATAAGCTCCTTTTAAAGCCTGAAAAGAGTCATTCTTCATATCCTGTCCAGAATAATGCTGAATTATTTCTCAACTACAAGTAGTGTTTCATAAATCACAAAAATAATAAATCTTATTAAATCAGTTGTAGATTACATAAACCTAAAGGCAAGGTCCATTCTCCAAAGGACAATGCTGTCCTCACTGATTTTTTATCCTTTCACTTATTTAAGAGGAGACAGCTTCTCTGAAACCTACTGAACTTAAAAAAAGAGCCTTTTTTTTCCTTTTTATAGGAAGTCAAGTGGCAAATAACCATGGTGGACCAAGCCATCCAGTAATGTCTAAATATCATAACTCTTCAGCATTTGACACATGTATGTGTAATGGAGAGAATGTGTATACTGCATAATATGTAAACACGTAATTTTTACAATGAAATTTTGAAAAATACTATCATATCTATTATATGCATTCATATTAAAGAAACAATAATTTAGTATATTCTAAACATGTTGGAAAAGAAAAGCATTAATCTTACAATTAATATAAAGTAATAGAGTACAATCTATTCTTGAATAGTCAAAATATTTTCTATCACTAGCTCTTAATCTGATGCAGTATTATGTTCAGAAACCTCTAGTTTTATGATTCAGAAAAAAATGAACTCACTTTTGCATGTCACAAAACAAAATATGAATGCAAAAGTTATGGTTCTCTTAGCTGTGTGAACTTTGCACATTACAAATAACACATTCAACAAGGTAGATATTTTATAGTCTGCCTAGTGATGAAAAATTCAATATGCATATATTTATGTATTGAGTGGATTTATAGCCAACACGCCCACTGCCACTTGGCCTCAGTTCACTTTCACGTCCTTGAAAAGAACACATTTCACACATTTTAAAAAACATTTAGAAGATTTAAAAGCATTTGCCAATGTCACAAAGCAACAGCAAATGGTCTACGCATCCCTAATAAGTTAGCCTAGAAATACAGAATATAAAGTATGCAATGGGTGTTTTGTATTCTGAACTGAAAAGCTTTCTAACTTTGTTGACTCATATTGAGGGTGAAGACTGGCTTCAAAAATTTAGGAGTGAGTGGAGTTGATTTTGCTCCAATCTGGCGCTGATGTGCTGCCATTTGACCTGCATTTGAGAAGTTAAGTTTTACTAAGGGTGTTCTTCCTTAATAAGAAATGAGTAGCAATCAGTTTAAGCATTATTTGGCACAGCACACAGTGCACCTTTACTCATTTTGAGATGGTAACAAAATGTAACATGACAGAGCTCAATATTATAAGGAAGATACACCACATATGTAACTGCTACTAGCATATAGAAAAACATGGTGGTAGGAAAAATGTTGACTTTGTCTTCCTTTACCCATGCATGCAGTGATTTACCCCTCATGATTGCCTGCTGATTTTTGTGGGGTTTTTTTTGGCCGTGTAGTGTTCCCCAGTTTCATCTGTAGCATAGAAAAAAATGCCTCCTTTGTTCATATATTCAACAAAAATACAAAAGAACTTCTATGTTTCAGTCACTGAAGTAGACTTTGTAGAGACAATTATGAGCATGATGGACAAAGTCCTAGCCTTAGGTTTATACCATAATGAGGAATACACATGAGTAACAGGCCTTTAGAATGTTGGGTGTGATTAATGCAATGGTCATAGAAATACTAGGTTTTATGAGAGCCCATTAAAGAGGTGTCTAACATAAACTTGGAGAAAGAAAGGAGGATTTCCTGTGGAAGTAACATTGAAACAGAAAATAGTCCAGATGAAAAGAAAGAAGAAGCATATTCCTTGAAGAGTAGTTGGGATGGGCAAGAGTCAGAAGATTTTGAGAGGCTGTAGTCCAATTGAAGAAATGAAAGAAATTCTGTATGGCTGAGTTTAATGTATAAAGGGAGGAAGTAATAAGAGATCATGGGGTAGGAACAGAGAAGGGTCAAAACAAAAAAACATGGATTTTAGAATCTATCCTAAAAGTGATTAAGTTATCACTAAGATAGGGGATTGTAGTGGAATGATATATTCACTCTATTTTAAATGTTTCCATTTGCTGTAATATGGGGGTTGAATTGGTAAAAGGCAAGATGAAAGGCAGTGGGAAGGCAGTTTTGGTAACTCAAGAAAATATGATAATGAGATAGATAAAATAATAAAAAAAGAAGAAGAATTGAAGAAAGGAGGGACATAAAACTATATCCTCCCAATGTAATCCCGTGGCAACAAAGAAACTAATAAGGGTTAATATAAGACTATGTCTTAGGATATATTGCCACAAGCTTTCAGAAGTCATTAGTGCTATAAATATCAGGAATGGAACTGATCTTTGAACTTTATATTTTGGGGAGGAATTTTTCAAGTCACTCCAGCTTAGTCTATGTGGTTCCTTTCCCTTACAGAATTTTCTTCTATTTCCATATTTTGTCTTTTTTTCCTTTATAATCCTCATTTTGAGATGTATAAATTAACATTGATGGCTATTATTTTATACTATTTCACAGTAAAAATCATCTAGCTTTTCGGAAGTTACTGTTGCTGCAGCAGGCTTTACCTAGATGGGAAAAGCTACCTAGGACTGGAAGTTAGGGATAATTTGCATTCAGTGAGTCCTAGCATGCACTTTCTATAGATTATCAAATTAAATAATCACAATAGTCTTATGAGGTCATTATTATTCTTTATTTTGTAAAGAACAAACAAGCTCAGAACTATGAAGTAACTAGCCCAAGGTCACAGAATTATTACCAGGAGATAGAAAATAGCATTTCACCTTGTAAGCACATTAATTTTCTTACTGTTATCTTACAGTGCTAGAGATATCCACAGGTGTTTCATGAAGGCACTTAAAGGTGGGCTTAAACTCTCTGAAGAAACAAGGAGAGAAAAAAATATAATTCAAAAAGGGGGAGACAGTGATGCTTATAGCATGTGTGAAATACAATGAGTAGAAAATTTGTTTGAAAGCAGATCACATAGGGAAGGTCCTTCCAAATTGATGCCTTGAGAATCACCCCTTTTTAGCATACAACATAGTGGTCATACAATATTAAAAGTGTTCACTACTCAAATGTCTGAAAAATCTTGAGTTAAATTACATTATCTAAGTTTTTTTCTGCATATAAACTTAGACTGCTTAATATGTTGCTATGCATCATGAATCTACAACACTAGGTACTTGTATGATGCATTCCTAAAGCCATTCATACACAGAAAAATGTTTTCCTTAGTTCTACAAAGCATGAACTATGAAAATAAAGCCTCCCCCCATCCACTCCCACAAAGACATCTAGGAGGACACGTAATGATTGCTAAGGTTATGGTTGAGTAAGGATTTTACTATGTAGAAATGATTAGAAAGTGTTTCCTTGTGGTGTTGAAAATGGAACACTTCAGAATACTGTAAATGGTGGAAATTATGCACTGTGACTATGGACAATGTTGTCATTGGGGAAAGCTGGGTAAAGGGTACTTAAGAACTCTTTGTACTATTGTTGCAACTTTTTGTCATTTGCAAATTATTTCAAGATAAAGTTTAAAAAATATAGGAGAGTGAACGATAATAATTTGGCTACGGTAAGGGAGGCGATGAAATTATGAACCTAGAGCAGGCAGCTCTAAGTTGCCTTTTCCAGGTCTTTCACAGGTAAGATAAACTCCCACTGCCTAAGGAAGCCAAGGCTCACATCATGTTTCCTTGCTGTGGAGAACTGAACCAGAAACCCAGTGGATGAAACCCTAAAAGAGATGATTCTTTATTGTTTATACAACTCATCTTTGCATCTGAATTGGATAGGGGCCAGGGAAATAAGGACAGGCTGAATCATTCTCTAGTTATCCAAATAGTGTAAACAGACATGGAAAGTTACTGGAAAATCTTATACAGAGGTTTGTGTTTCTAATGCTTCATGAAAATTATTAGTGATGCTATGGAAACATACAACAGTCATTTGCTCGATGGAGGTTGTGTCCATACTGTGTCACTGAAACTGAGTGAGTTTATTCACAAAAACTTTTTTTTTGGGGGGGTCAAAATCATTGAATTGCACTAATAACCCAGTTACTTAGTGATTTTTTTTTTTTTTTTTTTTCAGATGGAGTCTCACCCTCTTGCCCAAGCTGGAGAGCAAGGGCATGATCTCGGCTTACTGCAACCTCCACCTCCCAGGATTGAGCGATTCTCTTGTCTCAGCCTCCCAAGTAGCTAGGATTACAGGCACATGCCACCACATCTGGCAAATTTTTTGTGTGTTTTTAGTAGAGACAGGGTTTCACTGTGTTAGTCAGATGGGTGATTTAAAAAAAAAATTATTACTTTTCTAAATCTAAGAATTTTTTTGTTCTTCAAAGTATTTCCCAAAGAGAAGCCAATAAATAACTGGAAGTCTGACATTCTTCCTCCTGCTCTTTTAGATTTTCTGTCTCTGTTTCTCTTGAGCAGACATGAGAACATGAGGCTGTTCCCACAGAGAGATGCTCTAGTGTCATGCCTACCATGTGGAGAGGACCGGCTGAGGACCAGTTCATTTCGATACATGGAAAGCAGTCTCTTCTCGTATTTGTTTTCCTGTTTTATATTTTATTTTTCTTCTTCTGTAGATCCAGTTTTATAAACTTTATAGTAAATTCCTTTCCATGGTAAGTTTGCACAAAATTCCAGTAAGTGAAAGAAACACTAGCCTTCACAACACTGAGTTCTAAATTAGTAGGAAATGATGTTCTAGTGTATTGCTCCTGTAATAATATAAATGCTAATCACTTTTTAAAGCATTGAATTCCTTTCCTTAGTGAAGAGTTGTATTGTGAGATTCCAAAGGAATAATAGAAATACTAATTATTTTGATTAGCACAAAGGGGAGATTCTATTAAAAGTTCTTGTATAAAATAGTTTTTCTTTAATTTTATGGGTTTTTTTTTTTTTGGCTTCTTTTAAGATGAAATCCAAGCTTTATTCCAGGATTTTATTTTTTATGTAAATGATTTTACTCAGAACGCCCTCCCAAGTTCTTATTTTTAAATGGACTTCCTGTGAGAGACTGAATCAATATCTATTGTGTATTTCCAATCTCCATAATTGTATTGAATAGACAGAACAGTCAAGTGGGGAAATTGATGAATATTACTTTGGAAGAAGGAGCTGACATTATTTGAAAATTTGTTTGGTATGTATGTGTGATATGTGATTGTTTAAAATGCTTCAAATGAAAGCTTCATTGAGTACTCTTTTCAAAGTACTTAGGAAATTTTTTAAAGAAAATCTGCAGGCCAAAATTATGTCTATACAAGAATAAATGTTATGTATCTCACCAAATAAAAAATAACATGTTATTCTGTATTTCTAATGAAAAATGAGCTGCTCAATAAAAATATAATTTAACCAGTACTGTGAACGGGGCTGAGGGAGATGGAATAACTAATAGTTGATAGAATTGACTAGAATCAGGTAGCCATGAATTAAGCTCCAGCTCCACCACATTTTAGCTATGTGACTCTGAACAGGTTTTATTCTGACTCAGTTTCAGTTACCTTATCTGTTGTGAAGATCAGATATGAGAATTCATGCAAACAGAAAGCCACACATCTGGAGGACAGAAATTGATGACAATTTCTGTTACTCTTACCAGTTACCTTAGTTATACTAGTTAGCTAGCTACATTATCACTAGTGCCCGCATTTGCTCTTGCTGTTTGTTGCTATCTCCATGGTGACTACTTTAACATAAACAAAGTCATTTCAACAGATCAGTGCTTTATCCACCTTTTCACTTCCAATTTTTAAACACTTTCATTTTTATCAACATTGATGCAATACCTAAAATACAAATTGCTGAGTACCTAGTATCAGGCTTTCTGATAGGAACCACAAAGACACTAATCTGCCACAGGAGAGAGAGAACTGTCATTTAGGTAAGCAACACATTTTCGAAACTGTGGTAATGAAAGTATGTGCAGGGATAAGAAAATGAGGAAGAGATAGCTCTGCCTGGGGTGACCAGGAAAGAATCAGAGGGAAAATGACATGTAAATTGATCCTTAAAATATGATGATGAGACATTTCCCAGAGTCAAAAAAGGGAATGGTAATTCAAGCAGGGGGAATAGTATGTGCAAAAGCCTGGAGGCTTGATAAAGCTGACCTCGTTTATAGCATTCATTGTTGTTGTTAATTATTGTTGGAGCAAACATGCGAGATCAGAAAACAGTAGCACATGTGGTTGGAGAATTAAGCAGAGACCAGATTAGAAAAGGATTTGTGGATCATGATGAAAGGCTTAGCTGTACTCAGTAAAAATGCAAAGCACTTGAAAAATTGCAAGTGGGCTAGTGATGAGTCTAGAAGGACCTACAGAGAAGGAGTTGAAAAATGAGTTTTGGGAGGAGCACTTAAAGCGAAGGAGGAAAGAATAATAAAGCTACAACAAGAATCCCAGTAAAAGACAAAGAAAAAAGTAACAATGGAATGATAGGGAGAATTTTGAGAAAAGAAAATTCTAGAGGAAAATATAAACAAGCCACAGTGTTTCACTTTGCATCAGGGGTTTGGAAGCTTAAGAAATTAAGTGGGCATGCTGGCTGTCAGTCAATCAGGGGAGGAGGAGGAGGAGGGATTTTGATACTGAGAGTCCTGAGAGGGCGCACATGCATAATCTGCCAGGCTAAGCCCTGCATTGGCTGATGCTCAGGAGGGTTTTGGCTATAGGTTTGCAGGCCTTGAGAAGAGGTCAAGACCAGAGATTTAGCTCTGAAATATACTAGAAATCATTGAAACTCCCCTGAGAAAGAAGAAAGTGAAGAAAAGAAAGAAGAATAAGGGTGACACTGTTAGTATCACTACAGTGGACAATGTAAAGAATATTGAGGCAGCCATGAAATTTGGCAAAGTTTAAGCAAAGAGAATTTCTAGGTGAAGGAAGTGGTCAGCAGCTTTCAGTTCTACAAGGAGCGGGTCGGGGAGGAGATGTGTAAAACACATCCATTAGATTGGCAGTTAATATGACCTCTATGAAGACAGTTTCAACAGTGAGCGTAATCCAGATTGTGACATTTAAATGAGGGGGAATGAGAATGTTGGCAATTCCTGAGTATGAAGTTATAATTCAGGGTCAAAAATGGCCCTAACATAGCTAACTTGGACCTAGCCCACAGAAATGTAGCAAGGGCTCTGGTAGATCTCACCTTACTTATCTTATGGTCACCACAATAGGAAATTGTCCACCAGAGTGTAGCTCTGCTCTATCCTCTGCTATTAAGGATGGTGAGAGAATAAAGGTAAATGTCCCGACTTCTAATATCTATCAAATGTTTGAGTCTCTGATTACTTGACTATCAGCTGTCAACCTGAAAATTGTTGATCTGGAAATACTGAGATCTACCACCACAGTCCCAGTTGGAATGTTTGCATTTGAACCAAGTTTGTCTTTCCAACTTTCCAAACTGCTCTGTTGGACTGTAAGGGTAAAGTACATTATCTCCTGCTATTTCATTTTTATTAAAACTGTTTGAACTTGGAAATGAGGCCTGATGGTCCCATTTTCAGAAGGCTGAAGGTCACTGGGTGTTTCTGTTCAAAAAGAGAAAACAATGTGTAACCCCTCTGGCACCATAATCGAAAGAAATAGTGTGGTGATTACAGCCCTGCACTGAGCTGGCGGCTGCTACAAATACTAGAACCACATTTGATAGGATCCTGTATTACCTTACAACAGAGTATCATTCCTTACAGTTCCAAGGTCAATGTCTCTTTCACAAATAACATTTCGGACCTATAATTGTTCATCTACATGCTAGCAATTATGGGGGAATTGATCAGCCAGTAATTAATGCCATGCTATTACACTTTTTAATTTGTAGATTATGCAGCTGCAAGCGTTCTCACATTTTTAATTTGTATATTATACAGCCACAAATGTTTACAATGCCCTTTTTAATCTCCTTACACTACCACCACCATTATTCACTATAGATTAATGATACCCCGGATGCTGGGGTTTATTTCATTTACCGATCTTACCAGGAGAGCAGTTAACATTACTGTGCTCTATTACTTAATGTCTTACTGCAGCTGCTAGTGAGCATTGGTTACCCTTTAAAATATTACCAGTCAGTTATTTTTCCCCCCAATTTTTTTAGCTCTCTTGTCACCAACAATATGACTCTGTGGTAATATTATACTTTATTTCCAAATTTATTTCAACTGGTTCTATCAGAGATATTTAAATAATTCATTTTGAATAACACAAATGACCTGAGCCCCTCCTTCCCCACTCTTGTCTATTTAAGAGCCTATTTGGGGTTATGTGACTAATACGATACTTTTTTGTCTTCCCTCCACCTATTTTTTTTTCCCCATAACAGTGAGCTGGATGAATTATAAAGAAAATTGCAAATGGTACTGGAATTCTTTTCAATTAGCCAGAAATAGATATTCTCAATATTGGTTGGGCATAATAAGTCTTAATATTTTAAGGTGATACAGCTGCCTATGGCTGGGGTTATTATGAAGCATACACTTCCCTTAGTTTTCCTTAAGGTGATCTGCAGTTTCAAGGGGAGGGTTGTATCTGTCTTTTTGATAAGGCACTGCGACATCTTTAAGAGTGGCACTGCTGTAAGCCATCAGGATATGCAACATCCACATCACAGCAGAATTCTATGAAACACATCATGTGTAAAATACTGTGTCAGTTACTGGGCAGAATAAACAGACGTGAAAGAATATCTATTGTCAAAGCATTTATATTCTTTTGTGTAATAGTGATGAAAGAAATATGTAAAAAAATTAATAATAATCCATATATAACTGAACTACAGAAATGAAATAATTATATGACAGCACAATGAGAAAGGTTTCCCATGGCTTGTGATAAATGGACAAAAACCTTTATAAGCAATTAGAGGAATGGCTTTTCAGACTAAGGAGACAGTGAATCCAGGAGGAACAACTTGAGCTTGGCTTCCAAAGAAGGAGGCATCAGAATAAGATGAGAACAGAGAGAAGCACTTTCCCTGCAGAGAATGTAAAACGAATAAGTGCTTCAAGTGCTCAATGTTTGTTATATATTCAAGGGACAGTAAAGAGATGAATATGGCTTGAAGAAGTTTCTTCGTAAAGAATTGTAAGACTTAAGTTGAAGGAGAGGTTCAGTCATGTGATAATTCTGGAACACCAGTATAAGGATTTGGGGCCTCTGCAGGGTGTTTTGGCTGGGCATTTTAATAATGAATCTTTATTTTTTACTATAGATTTATCACTTATAGAAAACTACAAGTGCATTTTTCTTACATGGGCGTAATGTGTAGTGGTGAAGTCTTGTTTGTTGTTAATTTTTGTTGTTGTTGTTGAGTGTCATTATAAAAGCAGTATTTGGGCAAGAGTAAAATGGTAGAGACTCATGTCAAAATCATTCACGAGGCTGATGAATTTAACTCAGGTGTGTAATGATAAAGTTGTGAAGACTGACAATATTTGCCCAACAATTTCCAGACACCTGGCGTATTCTACCTTTCTCCTTCCTTACAATGCATCCCAAGCTCTTTAGTCACCTCTCCTCTCTGCTCCAACACTGAAAAGCCTATCCATTTCTATAGGTTCGGAAATGGAATCTTGCATCAACTTTTATTCACAAAAAAAATTTATTTTTTTTCTGTTTGAATGGAATAATACAAATGCATGTTCCTTGTTTCCTAAAGTAAATTGTTATAATCATTATAATAATTATGGTTAAGGCATTATATTAAGAATTGTATGCACATTATTTTATTTTATTTCATTTCTACTAATATAACAGCCTCAGAGGTGGGTGCTTTTATTTCATTTTTAATAGTAAATTAAACCCAAGTTTCCATTTATATAACACAAATTAGAGAATCACCATGTAAACTCCAGTCTACCAACTGTGTTCATTTCTTTGCTCATGCATTTGTACATTTATTCATTCATTCACAGATATTCATTAAGTTTATAATTGATACCAGATATAATTCTGCGGTAGGAATCCTTATAAACAATTATGGCTAGAATCCCTGTTGCTTGGTCTTACGGATGAGCAGGAGAAAAATAAGGCATTCTGTGTGTTGAGAAACTCTATGCACAAATTTTAATCACAAAGTACTTTTGTGAAGTCTCCTGGTGTGTCTTCAAATTTATTCTCCTCACCCTGAATGGAATGTAGGTAAATTCCCATGATTTGGAGGTGATTTCATGCAATAAATATTCTCTTGTAGATAATTAATGAGTAGAGACACAGTAAGATTCAAAACCTTGTATTTTATCTAAAGTTATGGTTTCTCCTCTTTTCTAACTTAGCAGGCTGCATGTCATTCTTTTACAATAGGAGGAGAGAAGCCTGGGTGATGTCTGCAGGACCCTGGTTTGTGGATGGCTTCCTCCTCTTCCCTCTTTGACTTATGCTGATCTTTCCAGGGTCAGAGTTTGGAAGGGAGGAAGCTAAAGGTGACTGTAGGCCTTACCTGATTAAAATGTGAGATGGCCGCAATCTCTCTGGGCCAGGCAGCTTGGGGAAACTGACTGTAACTCAAATTGACTCTCAGGAGTCCCCTTGATGGGCTGGTTCACTCCCCAGCTGTTGGTTGCTCATAGCACCTTCCTTAGCCCTCGACCTCACACAGAGATCTTTCTTCTCTTTTTCACTTAGTTCTTTTGGCAACTGGTAGAACATCTGAGAGGATTTAAGGGGACATCATGTGTCCCAAGAGGTATGCTTTTTATTCGTCCATTTTGTTTTCAAAGTCCAGGATTACAGATCACCTTGTAAGGCAGCCAGACACCTTTCTTCCTTCACTTTACCATCAGAACAGGTATCCAGCACCTTCTCTAATGCTTGAGATTCTCTCATACAAAAATCCAGTGGCCCTTCAGTGTGTGTAAGAGATATGTCTTAACTCTCAAAGAGGTTTCTGTGGAGCTTTTTCGTTTTTAATTTGTGATATTCAGGAAAAGCCTACCTATCCCTACCTTATTCTGAAAGAGGTAGTATCTTCCACACCCAGACTTTCGGTTGCACAGCCCTTTTCTAGGCCTCTCAATCTTATCTTACAGACTGAAATAGGATGGTTCCATAAGGGTACAAACTCTTTTCTTTAACCTCCTTTGCAATTACTGTAGATAGGTTCACACCACACTTTAGAATATGGCATTTACTGTCTTAGAACCTCAGTTCTAGTGTAATGTCAGGCTACACAGATAAACACAAAAAATAAGGTCAAATAGTGATGAGTGCTATTAAGAAAACAAGAGCAACAAGTGTACAATAAAGGGATGAGGAGGGCAAAGTGTTTGATGGTGTGGTCTGGAGAACATCTTATAAGAGATAGTATTTAGCAGGAACCTGAGAGACAAGTAGAAACTCATGCCAAAATCAAGGACAGGCATATTCTATGCAGATAGGCAGAGGGTTAAAATCCCTGATGCAATAGTCTGTTTCCATATTGTTAAAAAGAACTACCCAAGACTGGGTAACTTATAAAGATAAGTGGTTTAATTGGCTCACTGTTTTGCATGGCTGGGGAGGCCTCAGAAAACTTCTAATCATGGCTTCCCTTTCTGCAGGCAAAGCGGGCATGTCTTACATAGTAGCAGGTGAGAGAGAGAAAGCACAGGAAATACTACCATTTATAAAACCATCAGATCTCATGAGAATTTACTCACTATCACGTGAGCAGTGTGGGAGAAACTGCCGCCATGATCCAATCACCTCCAATCAGCTCCCACCCTCCACAGTGGCGATTATATGGCTTAAAATTCAAAATGAGATTTGGGTGGCAACACAGAGCCAAACAGTATCACCTGACAATAGAATATATTGAATAGTTTAAAGAATGGAAATAAATCCTGTAGGTCTAGAGCAAATCCTGTAACAAACTCGGGTTGTGTGACAATGGTCTTCCCAATCTTGCGTATGTAAAATTACCTGGGGAGACTTGTTAAAATGCTAATTTCTGGTTTTCCTCCCAGAAATTTTGACTCAATGGACCTGGAATGATGCTGATCCCAGAGGATACTACTCCTGCTGAGTGGCAGTGCAATGTAAGGTCAGAGGAATAAGGAAAAAGTCAGAGAAAGTAGTTTGGATTTTATTTTAATTCACCAGGAAAGTTTTCAGGCACTGGAGAGCCATCATCTAATTTGAAATTTCTGATAATGATTGAATTAGTCCATTCTCACACTACTATGAAAGACAGCCCAAGACTGGGTGATTTATAAAGGAAAGATGTTTAATGGATTCACAGTTCTGCAGGGCGGGGGAGGCCTTAGGAAACTTACAATCATGGTGGAAGCAGAAGCAAGTACTTCCTTCTTATGGTGGCAGGAAGGGGAAGTCCCAAGCAAAAGTGGAAAAAGCACCTTATAAAATTATCAGATTTCATGAGAACTCACTCATTATCACAAGATAGTTACAGGTTTATCCAGCAGGTTGACAGCTCAGGTTTATCCAATATGAAATTTTATTCTTAAGTACCAAAAGGCTCAACATTATCATCAAAACCCAAAAGAAAGTAGTTGCCCCAATCATCCAGATTTTCTTCTCTAAAATTTTATCTTACTAAAAACTATACGGAAATGGTTTATATATTTTTTTCTATTGACCTATAATTTCCTTTCAAATGACCAATCAATGATTATTCTCTCAATTAAATCTTGACTCAGGAATTGTTAAGAACAGAAGAGGTTGTGAGATTTAAAAACTCAGGAATCAATCTAACTCTTCTGCTGAAGAAGTAACTACAGATGTGTCATAGTCCCAAATCAATAAGACAAATCAACGACTGAAAATAATAGTTAATATAAACCTTTGAGTGTTATAAAGGATGGTGTTTGCAGGTTTAAAAACAAGAGGTATTTCAAGTAGATAGTAGAACAGAAGTAATTGCTTTTGAACTTGAGTTTTTACAAAGAGAAGTACAACATATTATGGCCCTGACTCTGCATCCCAGGCATTCCTGGACCAAACTGAAGGTTGGACTGCTGTTTCTTGTGGCCCAATAATGAGATGCAGGTGTATTGGGGAAGAAGAGAGATTTTATTTCTGCAACCAGTTACAGGGAGAAGGCCTGGAAATTATTACCAGACAAACTCAAAATTACAAAGTTTTCCGGAGTTTATACACCTTCTAAGCTGTATGTCTGCATATAACTGTGCATCCATCTAGACATAAGCAATTAACTTCTTTTAATCTATAACTAAGGTCTAAGTTCTGAAGACCTTCCTCTAATTTACCTTCCAGTAAATTTACTTAACCTAAATGGGTCCAGGTGCTGGGGTGATTACCCTTATCTTGTCTCCTACTAAATCACAGAGGTTTGGGGAGTTCCTTCTGAACCCCAATAAACTTGGTCATTGGACTTTCTTCAGACCCCCAACAAACCTGTTTAATCCTAAATGGATCCTGCTAAGAATTCTTTCATTATTTTGTCATGCTTTAAGGCCCAGGAAAGGCCTAGGAAATACTCCTGTTGGGTTTGTATAAAGGTACTAGCATTTTTTTCAGCTTTTAATATTTAACTTAACCATTCCGTCAGTACTGAAATGGTTGTTATGGAGGTATGCATTAGTGAGACCTGGCCTGCCACACAGGGACTTGAGTAAGAGTAGCTGGAGCTCAGGGCTAAATCACCCTGACGTGCCCTGACACTAGCCTCCCTGGATAGGAAAAAATAGACATGCTTTGCAATTTAGAGTGTTCTTGATGTTTCTGGTGCCTGGCCATAAGATGAAAACATAAAATAAGAGGAATTCTTGTTTTATCCCAACAAAAGGGAAGTTCTTTGTCAGTGAGAGCTCTGCAAAAAAAGAAGCCTTTGGCAGGGTTCCTCCAAAACATGTCAAGGAAGAGAAACACTGATTGAGTATTCTCAACGATCCAGAACCTGGAAAGGAGATCTCTGTTAGGGGAGGAATATTTCCTGTGGGGTGTGTGTATGTGTGTGTGTGTGTGTGTGTGTGTGTGTGTGTGTAAGTGTATATGTTTGACCTGGATGAGATATTTCTCAGTTTATCAATTTAAAAGTGAGTTTTCAACGTTATACAAGAATGGTCCAAGGGACTGGTGGTAATTAAATATTTGTGCATTTATGATAAATAACAATAACAAGAAGAAATAAGATTTACATGCTCTTCATGTAAAATTTATGTGATGTATAGGATTATCTTTCATTCAAAGTTGCTATTTTTCTACTTTTTCAGTTTTAAAATACAACTATTTTATTTAAAGAAAAACACGACAATATCAATAATTTTAGAAACACCTTTGAATTATAAAGCACTTTCAAATTATTTTCAAAGTATTTCATACATATTTACAAAAGTATTACTTAAACAGATAAAGGACAAAGATTTATTTTTTCTTTTTATTAAATGAAGCAATAAAGAAGCATTTATAGAGTAGTTAAGATGTTCTTTTCTTGTTATTTTTTTCCCTAAGCCATACACTAAAGAATAGAAGGAGGTAGATGACTAGAAGTAAAGAAGAAAAGCAATACAGGTAACATTAACCTAAAGAACAAAGGTTTAAAAAGGGCTTTGCATGTTTAGAAGAAAATGAGTGTTTTAGCCTGACTCTAACAGAGGGCTTATGGGAGAATTAAAGAGAGATAGAATGGAAAGACTAGATAAGGCCAAATTTTGGAAGACTTTAATATCAAGACAATAATTTAGAACTTTATTTTTTTTGTTGTTATTTAATTTAATTTGACTTTATTTTATGTTGAGACAGAGTTTTGCTCTTGTCTACCAGCTTAGAGTGCAATGGCACAATCTCAGCTCACTGCAACCTCTGCCTCCCAGGTTCTCCTGCCTCAACCTCCCGAGTAGCTGGGATTACAGAAACACATACCTGCATTTTTAGTAGAGATGGGGTTTCACCACATTGACCAGGCTGGTTTCAAACTCCTGACTTCAGAAGGCCCTCCTTGGCCTCCAAAGTGCTAGGATTACAGGTGTGAGCCACCACACCCGGCCTGAACTTTATTTTTTAAGACTAGAAAAGATTGATGGCGAATCAAGAATGCAAATCCATAAAACCAAAATTGTCAAAGGAGAAATGGAACTTTACTTTTTTCTTTTCCTTTTTTGCAGAAACGTGTCCAATGCCACACAAATAAGAAGGCATCATGGCTCAGCCAACTGAGCTCTGAAACTTGGTTAGAAAGAAAGCCCTATATCCTTGAACTTCTGGCATGGACTATGTGGATTTCAAAAGCGTCCCCAACAACAAATAAAATGCCAAATGAGCTGAGTAGGAAAAGGTTTTGTGGCTCACTCTAATGCCACTGAAATTAGAGCCATCTGATAAAGAATCTCAGTCCATTTCAGAGATATCCCACTTCGGAATCAAGTCATATAAATTGTTTTCCTAAAATTGCCTTCACCTCAGGTTGTTCCCTTAGTAAGCGCACTCTCACCTACTTCTGTCTCTCCTACTGTCCCTCACCTCTGTCAGATTGATCCAGGATTCATGACTCCAAACTCTGATGGCTCCTTCTTATGACAGTAAATGATTAGCCCCTAGTGTAGCCACATATGGGGATGCCTCATTTGATCCAGATTGGAAAACATTCAGGTTACCATTTTGTCACTAAAATCAGTGCACGAAGAAAGGTTTTTACCCACTCAACTTTCAGCTCCTCTGGTTTGAACATGTGAAGTTTTCAATTATGATTCATACCAACAATGAGATTTTTGGAGTATCCCTGAGCCCCTTAAATTGGTTTCCTTCTCACCCTCTCCCATCACCTCCTTTCCTATTGAGATTAAGGAATGTATAAAATACAACCTGTTATTGCCAGGGGGGATTACTACTATATATTATCACTCACAGCTCATTAACCTCGAAGCCCTGCTAACTAAGAAAATCCTCTCTAATGAGGTTTCCCTTGACTGCGCTAAAGAACAAAAGGTCTAAAAGTTTTCCCTATTACCGATGTTCCTCGAATTATTGCACTGTAATTAAAATGTAACTTTGAGGCCAAAGAAGAAGGAAAAAAAAGCTTTAAATTTGGTTTAAACTCTAAAAAAGACCTTGTAGAAAACTTCCGCTTTGTCCTTCAATAGCAACTTAACCATAGGAAACCACTCAGGTTGGGGAGTGTAATTTTTCTCAGAACATCTGAATTATACCTCCATCACTCAAGACAGCGAAACGTGGATCTAGATGATACAGATTTTAATACGTTTATAATACAGGAAGTAAAAGTGGATTTCTTACCTCATTGATCTAAACATACTCATTCTGTTGCTACAGTACTCCCTTAGATAATAGTACAGGTCTATTTTCCTTGGCTGAGAAAAACCTAGTAACTAGAATTAGGATTAGTAATTTGATGGGTTCTAATACATTTCTTATTCAGAGTCCTAGAGTCAGGGTTATTTGTATGATTGTATTGCAAGAATCTTATGGAGTAGAGATGTAGATTAAACAAACAGAAGGAGCTGTGTTCCCAGGAGAAATTTATAATCTGGTGAAGTAGCTAGAATTAAGTATCCTCACCTCTGAGCTTTGAGTTTTTAAATGCCCAAAATGCAAATAATAATTACCTCTTTTAGCTTCCTTGGAAGTCTGGTTTATGTGTGTAGCATGTCCTCAGAGAAACAGACTTAAGAGTTAGGGACTCTTAGGCTGGAAAATAAAGGCTGAGAAGGGAATACAACTATTGTTTCTGAAATGGTGAAGGGACCAGCTTGAGGGAATACAACCTTGACCACTGAATCCTGGAAGACTAATTAACAAGCCTAAGCTTTCTTGAAATTCAAACAATTTAAGACATTACAGATAAGTCTTATTACACAAAGGATGAGTAAACAAACAGCATTCAGTAAGCAAAAATCATTGTAGTTTCAAAAGAGAAAGCTTCCAAATTTGGATTACATGTTCATAATAAAGTTCTAGGGTACTAACATATCTAAAAACACATCCTTGGTCTTCACATTTAAGTCAAGAAGTAAAACCTATGGACTATCCCATAAGGCAGCAATAAAATTCTGGGATATACATAACACTGGATTTTTTCATAGTTTATTTTCATGTTTTCCTTGAAACTGCAGAAATAGTCTGCTGAGAGATAATACTAAAGCAATACAATACCTGTCTTCAGTGTGTGCCCATGATGGGAAAAGGTGAAAAATAAAACAGGTGGTGGACGTGCTAAGCAGTGATCTTTAACACCACTGCCTTCATACTCACGGGTTCTTTAGTTAAAAACAAACAAACAAAAAAACAAAACAAAAACAAAAAAACAAAAAAAACACTTTTTTTTCAAAGTACAAATAGTTTGTGTTATTTGTGCTATAACAAATATTTAAAACACATTCCTTTCTACTGTCAAAGAGCTTAAAAGCCATTGCATATTATGAAATACAGAGTGTCATAGTCCCTAAAGCATCTATTCTAGCCTTAGTTCTAGCAGGAATCTATACTAATATGAGAAACTAATTTGCTCATTCAGGCTAAAATGTCTTCATGCTACGTTGGACATAATAATATCCGTCTTCTTACATCATCAGATAATTTTAAAGAACTAAATATAATAAACACCGTCAAAGTGCTCTGAAAAGTAAACCACATTCTAAAAACACTACACTAATGCAAATTACATGTATTAGTAACATTACTATCATAATTTGGAAAATTTCCCTTTGCTTTACACATGCAAGTATGCCACTTAAAAATCAGGAACAACTAGAACAAGCACAAAACTTTTATATGCAATTTTTGCACTTTGGAAAAATTGAGAAATGTTTATGATGAATTCAATCTTGAGACTATTGGAACGACTGAGTCATTGACTAGAATATTGGAAGCTTATCTTGCGTGACCCCAAGGTTTGGGAGGAGTGTGGCAATAACTCTTTAACTGAAGTGAATTGAACACCTTGTTAGGATAATATATTCAAAACTACCATTCTGCCATTGTAACCCTGGTGCATGATGTGACTACTAGGGTCTTGACAAGATGTGGCTCCTCCATCAGAAATGGAAGGTGTGCCTTCACCAAAGGCCCAGGACTGTAACTGGAGTGATTCTCTGATGTCAATCATGGTTTCTGCACTCTAGCTATTTTTAATTTTCTTCAATAACAAGCAACAACCAGAATATTATTAGAATCCAAGATAAGAAATTACGACACTGAGGTCTAATGTTTTTGTAAGACAAATTTTAAAGAGTTAGAAAAGGAAGAAATTATCAGCTTTAATAATTTGTGATAGACAGTGGTAGAGAGAGCTGGCTGACTTTCAGCTATGTTTGTCCCTGTTCTTCATTTTTCCTTCCACAGTGAGAAATTGCAGTATGAGACAGATACCCAGTTGGGGATATTTCCCAGGCCCCTTACATCCAGGGGTGGCTGTGTGTCTAGAAGCAGAATGGAGGCTGCTTCCCAATCCCTAGAACCACCCAGGAACTGGCATTCAGCACAAGACTCGAAAGTCAACAGGGGAAAGTGAAGCCAGGTGGTGCTTGGGTCCTGGATCTGTGGATCATAGCCAGAGGAAAGCCACCACAGACAAGGAAGCCCTGCATTCGTCTCCTACCTAAGTAAGAGATACTCTTTTATTTTATTAATCTGGCATATTTTGGGGTTAATGTGAATAGTATCTAGGTTCCCCTAACCAATACAGGGGTCATTAAACACAAACTAAGTTGGAAGTAGTTGTTTATTAGATTAATTCCTCCCCTAAAGAATTGTTGCAAAAAGAGTTAATTTTCATAGAGGAACAAAACAAAATTTACAAATTGATGGTTTTAGGGAACTATTTCTTCCATAAAATGCTTACAGCTACCATAGGAACCTAGGACCAATGCAGAACGTAATTCTTTTCACAGCCTTCTGAGAAGCATATAAGTAGAAAATTCTCAGTTAGCATCATGGTTTGTGTTCCAGGTACTGGCAACCCCATCTCTCAAGTTTGACTGCAGCACTCTTCTGAAAGGCTTCCTTGAGTCTTAGGAAGAAAAGTAAGAGAGTCACCGAATGAATAGTTTGGAGGAGGATTTAATGAAAAAAGAGGCAGACAATATAGGTCCTGCCCTCCAGTAACTGAGAAAATGACAAATAAATAAATAATGAAATATGAATTATTTTGCATAGTTTTGGGTGAACAGGTGTTGAGGTGGCAGTTGTTTTAGAATTTTTTTTTCTTTTACAAGTGCTGCTCCTCCATTCTCTGGGTACTGATGAAAGGGTGCAATAATGAAAGGTTCCAGTTTTTTTAGTGTAGGACCAAGAAGCACTTTGTGCCTGCAGTTACCTCATAGAGTCAGCTCCTTAATAGGACTGACTTATTATTTAGCTAAGGAGCCATTGATAATTCCAGAGAGCTTTCCAATTGCTTAATCATAAGCAACCCTAGGGATGTCTGTATTAACAATCAATTAAAAACAAATTCGATATACATATTTACATGCATGCATATACACACATATACATAAATGTGATATGTAATATTTCTTTACATTTTAAAAAATTTTGTCATTGCTCATAAATACCTAAATTGAAGTCATGATCTTCTGTTGAAGTATGTAAGAACACACACGCACACACAAACATGTGTACATTACTAACTGAGCATATTTAATTTTCAAAAAGCTATATTGGCATCAAATGTTGAGTTTGCCAGTCAGAACAAATTGCTGTTGTTTTGCTCTTTGTTAAATGTTTACTCAGTAGCACAAAAAGGTATGAAACAAGTGCTGGGGGAAACAACAACGCCTTCGCCATAGTCCTTTGTGATTTTATATTATCACCCAAGGAGAGGATGTCTGTTTTAGTCTTCATCTGAAACAATACTGGGTTAGTCTCAGGTGAACAAATATTTGTGGGAATCTCAAATTTACCCAGCCTAGTATGCCACAAATTGTTCAGTTCCCAGGAAAATAGAAGGTTGAATGTTTTCACCTAGAAGGAATGCAACATTCTCAAATTAAATTATGATGACGTTCTTTCACCTCCGTACACACACACACACACACACACACACACACACAAATTGTAATCAATTATCTTTTTGTAAAATTTCCATTACAGAGCAGTGGAAATAATAAATATCAGTAGTGAAGGAGGCAACTGTTATATGATGGAAAGAGTTTAAAATATAATTTTCACTTTACTTTCACTCCTGTAGACATATGGTTTCTTCTCTTCTACATACCTTAATCCTTTATTAGTGTTAGCACCTTTTAAAAAATGGCACTAATATAGACATCTGTCCCACATTATCAACTTCCCTTCCTCACAGCATTTGTTGTAAATTTGAAATGAGATATAACATGTATGAGCCCTTCTCAGTTTGTGCTCTTAGAATCAGGACTGCTCTCTCTCAGGTGAAGAATATGGACTGCAACAAACCAAGTTTTAAAAGTCACAGAGGATCTATGGAAATAAAACTATATAAATATACATGAACAAAAATAAAATTATTTAATGCCTAAAATACCCCAATAAGTAACGATTTAAAACACTATACATATATCACCTAAGTTACTGTTGGCCAGGAGTCCAAGAGATTATCTGGGCCCTCTGTTTCAGGGTCACTCACAGACTACAACTGAGGCCTGGAGTCGCATCTGAAGATTTAACTGCAGAGGGATCTATTTCAACCAAGCTCACTGACCTGGTTGTG
Organism: Sapajus apella; assembly: GCF_009761245.1. NCBI lineage: Eukaryota > Metazoa > Chordata > Mammalia > Primates > Cebidae > Sapajus > Sapajus apella. The sequence goes on from NW_022436997.1 coordinate 5,724,394, forward strand.
GGGAAAACTTGCAGACTGTTGGACTGAGAGCCTCAGTACATGGCTGCCTATTGGCCAGAGGCTGCCCTCACTTCTTTATCTTGTGAGTCTCTACAGCACAACAACTTGTTCCATCAAAGTTAATAAGAAAGGAAGTCTACCAGCAAAATGACAGCGACGGTCTTGTCTAACTGAAGTGACATCATATCACTTTTACAATATTCTTTGTTACATCACTGTGTCTAGCCACACTCAATGGGAAAAGATCACACAGGACATGATTACTTCAAGTCAGGGATCATTTTAAGCCATGTCAGAAGCTTCCAGATATATTATTTGCTTTTCTGTAATAATACCATATTTTTCTCTTTAAATTCATTGGTTGCTAAAATTCAACAAATAAAATGTTGTTTACTTTGCAACAAATGTAAATTTAGAAATATAGACTTTTTTCCTACATTAAAATTCTATACTCATGCATTTTATTCATAATACTAAATCAGCAAGTCATTATAATGAATTCACTAGCAAAAATCCACAGCGCTATATGCTATAAGGAAGCCTGGAGACATGACATTGTCCCCACCCCCTTATCAAGTTAAAATTGAACAGGAAATTGAATGCTTACATTTTTTAGCATTAAGTAATACTACAAGATGTTTAAAATTCCTGATTCTTAAAGATAAATTGAACAAAAGTGTAACAGATATATTAAATGCTGTGATTTCAGAATTGGGACACATCTTTATGGGGTGGAATGGTCTATGAAACCCCACAGACATGGGAAAACCATAAAGCTATATCATCAAGGCTTTGTGGTATTTAAAAATGAGACGAGGAGACAGAATATTCTAGATGGAATATGTAATATGAGCAACGGCAGCCAGAGGTAAGGATGTGCATGGTGCCCTACGAAGACAGTGAAAGAAGGGCCATTTTGACTGCACCCAAATGTTCATACAAACAAGTAGTGAGTAGTAGAATAGAAAGTTAGTGCAAGTCCATATTGCAGAATATCTTAGAAATTAAAATACAGGATTTTGACTATTCTACCAACATTGTGGAACAACTGAAGATTTTGACAAAATAAAACATTATAGGTGATTTGAACAGATAATGCTCTGAAGGAACTGTTATTTGAATCAGAATAAATATTTACCAGTGGAGAGGCACAGAATAGTGTTGAGAAATGTGCCTTTTGGTGTGCAATGAAGAAGTTGCCTTTTGGTGTGTGGTGAAGACGTACCTCTGACATTTGCTGTTCATGTGGTCTTGCAAAGATAACTAACCTATGTAAGTCTCACTTTTCTCATCCACAAAAGGGAGACAATAGTACCATCTATCTTGTTACCGTTAATGTTAAACAAAAAAGATAGATTTTATAATCTTAAAAAAATCTGAACAGCATAAGTTCTCAGTAAATATTGCCTATTGTCATCACCACCATCCTCATTATTACTAACATCATTTTAAGTAGTTAGGTAGAGTTAGGCATTAAAGAAGTTGGACAGCTAATGAATTAGATATTAGGCAGGCAAAATTCAATTTTCTGTATGGTAGAACTCAGATGTTAATAACCTAAATAGAAATGAAAAGATGAATCCCACACCCAATTTTATACCTTATGTTTATTTAAGTGTTAGACAGAACTTGGTTTAAGTTATCGTTCTGCCTCCTTTCAGCCATGTGGCTCTGATCCACACAGATCATGTCACTTACCTCATTCAGGCAGTATTCTGTTATTTCTTGGTTCAATTGTGCAAATATACCCCACCACACTGAATAACGTATTCTTTGTTGCAACAAGGAGAGTTGACCATTTTAATTCCAGAAAAATATTCATCTTTCTCAAAATAAATGGAAGCATGCATCTTTTCATATGTTCATATACTGTTATATAAAGTCGTTGTTTGTAGCTTAAGACTGTAACCATTTTTTGTTTCATTATACATACTGTTTTCTTATATTCCTTATTTTTATTTTCTTTTTCTCCTTTTTTTTTTAGTAATGTGGCTCAACCTGAGGTTACCTTGAAACTAAAAATGTCTTAAAGCAAGTAGATCATGTTCCTTTTCTGGCTTCTCTCACTGCGTTTTGATGTGCCCCTTTAGGAATAGGAGCTGATAAAAAGTGGTTTGTTTACTAGAGCCCATGAAGAAATAAAAATGAAACAGTTGAGAGGATCGAGGAAGATTTCCCTTGATTGAAACAGTTACCATCTCATGAATACTTGGTGGGAGTAAATTTTTGCCGTTATTATGGTTTTGTGACCAGAGATAGAATAAAAAAGAGTGATCCAAGGCCACCCCTTGAAGACATAGCCACTCCTCTTGTATCTCCTCCACACTGTGTGTCATAAAAATAACAGTTACACTATAAAGATTCATAAGATGTGGAATGGATTTTTCTAAGGGTCATTATCAAATGGCATTTCTGTTATAGTTAATTTGGGTAAATGTTAAGGGGTTTGGAAGTTCTTTGGTTGGTTGGTTTTTTTATTTGTTTTTGTTTTTCAGAGATGGTCTCAGTTGCACAGTCTGGAGTGTAGCAGTGCAATCATAGCTCACTGTAACCTCAAATACTGGGCTTAAACCATCCCCCTGCCTCAGCCTCCTGAGTAGCTAGGACTATGAAAGTGTGCCAACATGCCTGACTAGTTTTTATTTTATTTCTTGTAGGATCAGGGTCTCATTATATTGCTCAATCTAGTCTTGACCTCCTGGGCTCAAGTCATCCTCCAACCTTGGCCTCCTAAAGTGCTGGGATTACAGGCATGACCCACCATGGACAGCATAGGTATTATCAGTGAAGAGACAATAAAAAAAAATCTTTGCTTCCTTATCTTTTACCAAAAGATTTGTTGAATTTCTGATTCACTATTTTGATTCTGATAAATAATAACTGAATAAGTACAGTAATTATGAGAAAATATTTCTATCAAAGTTTAGTATTTTCAAATATTTGAAAATAGTCTTTGAAGTCCAAGTATCAAAGTTTGTCTTCCTATAGACCTTCTTTCTTTAGCACAACTGAAAAACATTTTTCCTACACAAAGGTTTACCATTGTTGTTCATCGGCCACCTGGAATGTGAGGTCCTGTTATGACTTATCAGGGGAAAAAAAGTTGTTAAGAATACTTTAAGAAAAAAGTGAGTGTTTTCCAAGTATTTTATCATAAATATATGGCAGAAATGTCAACAACACCTTGTTAATGAAAAATTGTCAGGCACAAACAGAGAGGTAAATAGAGGTAATCTGTACTCTGGCTTGCTAAACTTCTTTAGGTCTATGTGTCTTTACTGTAGCTTTTTTCAGAACTCTCCTGATTATTTATCTAACCTACATTTGTGGGGGCATCTCCAGCCCTTCCTGATGACCAAATTTGTCTTGTTCCCCTAATGTTTGTTTCCTATAAAATTTTTCACTCAAGATTATATTTATTGAGCCTCTTACCTGAGCCTGAAAACTGACCTGAATAGGTGCCCCCTTAGTTGACTATTCCATTTGAGTTTTTCTCATCCTCAATTTTTCTCAAGTGTCTCAGAGTTATTTTGTTGGATACAAGAAGAAAGGAAAAATGTGAATAATTAGAAGCAGAAGAAACTGCAGGAGCCAATGAACAGATGATGGAATAAGTTGATGTAACAGAGAGGAAACCTACCTGGATTGATATGGATAAAGACAGAAGTATGATGAGATAATCACAGTCATAGTAATTTTATTATCCCTTACTATTTATGTATTATAATGATACATTATGGTTATTTGGTTAAACTTAGAACTCTTGGCCTGACTTACTATTCTTGAATTTGTTTAGGGACTAGAAAATTCATCACAACATTCTTGTCATAAGTGAAAGGAATATACCAAGTACCTCTTCTGTGCTTACAAATAGCACCCAGGTGTTATCAGAATCCCTGGCAGTGCTACTCCGAGGAGATGTCCTTGCAGCCTATCCTTTCAAAATGATTTGGTGTGATATCAGTTGAAAATTCAAAAGTGACTCTGGTGGCTATTTGCTGTCTGAGCATCTGTTGCACATCTTTTTTGATGGGAAAATTGTTTCAGGAACCCAAGGTTAGAACTCAGTCCACTGGAAGATACCTGGAGAGAGTTCTAAAGTTTGCAGATTGATGAATCTGAATAATCTGAGAAGGAAGCCCACCTATGAAAATGAAAATAGTTACTTTGTTTTGAGCTAAAAGAAAGCTACTCTTCTTTTGTCACTGGATAAAAATATACTATTGAAACATGGGGAGTTGGAAAGCATCCTAGAGCTATGTCTTGAAATTAGCAGACAGAATTATTTAAAAAAGAGGTAAATATTATTGTTTTCCATCAACATCAGTGTTTCTGAAAAATGTATTGTGAAAATATTGACAAGATCTTCTCTCCCTAAATTTACAAGCCTCATTGATCCCTTCCTTTTGGTCAGTGTATCCAAAATCAAATGGAAATTTTACAGCAGATTTTTCTACATTCAAAACCAATGTTTCACTTTTTTCATCTGTCTGGCAAATATATGGATTTCCATGTCACTGTTAGGAGAGATTGCCCTGAAGTTGAAAAGATTACTTAGGTATATGAGAGTATCCTAAACTCAAACGCAATGAATATTTCATCAAGGCCTCCCATTGTCCTAGGTTGACAATGCAAATTTTGCTAGGAGAATATTCAATTCTGAAATAATCACTTCAGCACATATTACAAGGGTCAGCAAACTAAAGGGCCAGATAGTAAATATCTAAATATGTAAATATGGCTGTGTGGGCCATATGGCCATGGTCTCAACTGCTCAATTCTGATGTACTGGTACAAAAGCAGTCATAGATCACTGGCAAACAAATGAACCTGGACTTGTTCCAAAAAAGTCTTTATTTATAGACATTGATATTTAAATTTCACAGAATTGTAAAGTTCCAGGAAATTTCTTCTTTTTTTAATCATCTAAAATATAAAAAGTATTCTGGGCTTATAGACTGTTTGAAAACACTAAGCAGGTTTGGCTTGTGATCTATAATTTGCCAACTCCTGGTATATTATAATTAAGTATACTTTAAATTTTTTGAATTATTTTACTTCCTAAAATTTCCTTTTTTGAAATTTTAAGAGGCTGAAATTTTATTTCTGTGCCTCCTATGTGGTTATAAGAAGAAAAACCAATTTGGGTACATTATATAATAAAAAACAAGAAGTATGTCTATGCAGAAAATAGCTTTTGTAGGTAGAAATGAAGCTAAGATCATGAATCTTGACACTAGTGAGGACCTAAAATAGTGCAATTAAACCCATTTCCAGATGAGAAAAGGAATTACATAGATTTCTTCCAAAAACCACAGTCATAGTGTCTCACCTAGGAGTGGGGAAAGTATCCCTTAGGTATCAGAAGAAGGAACATCCGTGTGGCGGTGAAGAGCCCAGATTCTCAGGATACCTCTAGGTTCAGCTTCGTTGTTAACCAGTGAGATCCATGTCCTAAAAGACAGAACCTCTCTTGCCCTTGGTCTTGTTTCAGAAAATAAGATATACTCATTGGTCTCCAGCAGGATTCTTGTTTGAGGTCTGATAGAATATAATTCCTTTCATTGGATGTTGTATAGAATGAACACATTGCTTAGTTTCCTTCTCATACAATCTATATTTTCTTATCAAGGCAATCTTCTTTTAAAGCCCTGTAGCTTTTTATTTTGTTTGTGATTTGTCCTATTTATTTGGCAAACTCTACCTGATATTGCCACATCAAAAACCTTGTAAAGATGATAACACAAATAAACATGCCTAAATCAAGGTTGGGCAATTCGCAAATGCTCAGTAAGTGTTCCTTACTTTCTATTTTGACAATAGTGTATTTCAGTATTCAACATTGTGTACTCTACATGCCTTAATAAACATATAATAATAATGACTATGATTAAAACATTTCTTACTCTAGCTTGACCATTTCTTGTGTGTGTGTGTGTGTGTGTGTGTAACTAGAAAGAAGAGAACATAAAATAGTCTGGTGAAACAGTGGCCTTTACTTTTCTTTCCTTTATTGTGCAATAAGAACAATCCTTAAAAAGAAATTTGTCATTGATTTTCTAGGGCTTGTTTAGTTTTTATTTTACTTTTTTCTTTCTCTAGTCCCAATCTCACAGCCTGAATAAAATAATCATAAAACAGTTTATTCTAGTCCTTGACAACTTTATACTGGATTACAATAGGGTGACCCATACAGTACTTAAAAAATATAACAAAATTGGGCTTTCCATATCTATAGAGAAGTTTTTTAAGTTGGGCTTTACTTCAGAGGCTCTCTGTCAGTGTTTCAGCATTTCTGTATCTGCTCTTTGCTTTGCTTTTATTCTACAAATAGGACACGGTTCAGAAGAGGTCATAGTCTTATTTTCTTTTGTACATTTATCCCAGTCTAAAGATATTTCTGGATTATAGCGGGTCAAGAATCCCATGAATTTCTAGATTTGATAAACTAATGTTTAAGACAAAAAAGAAGCCAATAACATCTGAAAATAAAACTTTGGTGAGACAAACTACTTTTTCAGAAGAAAAAATAAGACTTTTCTGTCCTGTAACTTTTTTCTTAGCCATATATTTATTATGCTTAAGTATGAGAGAGGAACAGAGAGTAAAAGTTAATAGAACTTTATGAGAAGATATTAAAAATGAAAAAGAAGTATGCCTTTAAAAACTATATTGTAAGTGCAAATGTGGTGAAATCTGTAAGAGTTGAAGGAAACTGAAAAATTTATCCTGCCGTCTTTTAGGGAGTAAATATAGTTAAATTAAGAAAACCAATTCAGATATTAAAAAACAGCAGGCTTGATGGTTTGAAGGCAAGAGATAGCAGATAAAAAGTTTCAGGAAGAGACAGATCTTAGCTTGCAGCCAAAAAAAAAAAAAAAAAAAAATAGCATGTGAAATTTGTCAACCTTTGCAGAAACTAATAGGGGGTGAAAGCGTAAAAATGAAATGATCAGAGAAAATGAATATGGACCTTCACAGAAGAAAGATTTGGAAAGTTTTCCATGAGTTAATAGAATGCCACAAAGAGAAAGAGACAAAAACAAAAGGTACATTGAGGATAAATTTTTGGCAAATACACATGAATGAATTGAATAAAATAAAAATTTCCAAGTGTTACTACCTAAGAGTTACGGGATTTTTCTTCCTCAAAGCTAAGTTGATTTTTATAAAAAGTAGAAAACATTTCAAGTATCAAAAAAGATTCTAAATCCTCTCTATTGAAAATATATGCAAATGTATAATCCAAAATACCACCTTTAATTACAGGCTTATGGTTGATCATAAAAGCTAAATCAATTCCATTAGAAAAGTTGGTGCTAGAAATAATATTAATAAAACATTCCTTCACTGTGGTAGCTTGTGACTAATGATAGCCACAAATTTTTTGATACTGCTTCCTTTGAGAGATGAGGATTTCTGTCCCCTGTCCTTAAATCTGAGCAGTCGCCATAACTGCTTGATCGATGGAATATAGCAGAAGTGACATGCCCCTTTCTGGATTTAGTCCTTAAGTAACAGGTTGTTTCTACTTCCTGTTTCTCAGAACACTCAATCTGAGAGACATAAACCACCAGGTTAGATGTCCAACTGTCCTGCTGAAGATAACACTGAGACATACCCTGAGATTCCGTGGAGAGGGAGAGATGCTCACTTTGGCCTACTCTTCCCCTCATCTGCATCCTAGTGCCAAACGTGTGAATAACCATCAGGTCATCTTGGCTGTTAGCTCAATGTCAACTGAGCATGGCCCAAGTTCCTGAGCCACAAAATGACAAGGTAGAATAAAATCACTGTTGTTTGAAGTCATCAAGTTTTAAAATTATTTCTTGCTCAGCAATAAATAGCCCAAACATAATTAGGTCCTAGAAGTCAAGTGCAATTGCAACAAAAATCTAAGAAATGTGGAATGCAAACTAGAGAAAAGGTGTTTTTATGACGTGGCAAAATATTTGTCAACATTATTCAGTGACAAGATGGGAAATAGAGAGGAGACTTAGTGAACTCATGGATATTACTGGATAGATATTCAGGACAAAATGTAGAAAGCTTAAAGAGACTTTTTATAGCTACTCATAAATTATGAGGAGAAAAATGAAGGAAACAGAATTTTAAGGGTCTAATATAGACTGTTTCTCATTTCTAATCTCTATAAAAAATAAATTCTCAAAGCAAGAAATGATTTTAGGGTGAAGACCAAATACAGGGGGCTGTCAGAATGGGATGGCTTCATTGTAAACGTCACCCTGACATTATTAAAACAGTCTTTTTTTTTTTCAGAACTCAAGAAATTTTAGGGGCATGCCCAATAGCGTTTCTACTATTCCTAATAATGTGCCTTGTAGTTAAGTAACAGGTTTTCTAAGAATTTTAAAGGTGTTTTCTCACAGTGGCCTCACTGGAGCTCGAAGTATAGAAGCGTATATCTTGAAGAGATTGACATTGAATTGATTTGATCTCATGTAGTAGATTATAATTGATCTGTGGACACTCTGCTAATATTTTATTAATTATCCTAGCATGGAATAAAACATACATAGAGGCTGGACGCAGAGGCTCATGCCTGTAATCCCAGCATTTTGGGAGGCCGAGGTAGGCAGATCACAAGGTCAAGAGATCGAGACCATCCTGGCCAACAAGGTGAAACTCCGCCTCTACTAAACATACAAAAATTAGCCAGGCATGGTGGCACACATCTATGGTCCCAGTTACTCGGGTGGCTGAAGTGGAAGAATCGCTTGAACCCAGGAGGCAGAGGTTGCAGTGAGCCAAGATTGCGCTACTGCATTCCAGCCTGGTGACAGAGCAAGAATCTGTCACGCAAAAAAAAAAAAAAAAAAAAAAAAAAGCTAAGGTACTTAGAAAATACAAAATAAAAGGAGGCTTTAGGGCTTTTAGTTTATAACATCAGAAGTTTAAGAAAACTACTCAGCTGCAAACATGGGGTTTCTGGTAAGAAACAAAGAGATAATTCAGAGTGCAGAGCCAAGAGCCATTACAAATCATTCCAAAAAGCAAGATTAAACAATAATGAATGAACTAACAGTATGTGCTTAGCTAGTTTTCAGAAATGCTATGAACCAGTGACTTCTATGTGTCTCCTAATTCCCCTTTTTAAAGTGGGACAGTCTGTTGCTCTTATCCTATCCTCCATTATTTTGTGCGTGTAGGGTCAGATAACGTCTCTATTGCATCACAGGATGTGAGGAATAGTCACTATGCTGCAAAAAAGCTCAAGCAGCCTCATGGAGAAACTCATTTGTAGAGGAACAAAGGCCATAGCTTCACTCTCAGCTGACAGCCATCACCAACTTTTCAAACATGCGTGAACCATTTGTAAGTGGATACTTCTGCTTCAAACTGCCCCGGCATCAGCAAATTTTGGGCAGGAACCCATGAAGTATTGGCATCATGTTACACCAGTGAGTTTGTCATATAAGAATAGGTAACCTGCACAGTTTGATGAGGTAGAGATCGAAATTAATCTATCCTCTCCAAGATTACAAACAGAAGCAGGAACAAAGAAGGCTATAAAAGCAAACAAAACTACTCACAGAGAACACAAACACAATCAGGAAGTAAGAGAAATAAATGAGGCATTGATGTCAATGTAAATTGCATGATTGTCACACAAGCACATACAATGTTATAACTATAAGCATCCGTAAAATGATTCAGAAGTGTCATAACATTATTTTTGAAAAGGCAAGGCATTATTATTGCAAAGTGGAAACTTTAGATTGCTCTCTGATCTTCCTGAAGATCTGATTATCTACAGACAACAAGTTCCACTGCAACTGTGTGCAAGAGAAGTAGAGATACCTTAAATTGAGAATAAAGGGTGCTTACCAGAATAAACAGAGAGAGAAAAGCAAAGCAAAACAAAACAGTGAATTGTCAAGAAGGAAAGGTATCATAAGCAATCCTGGTGATGAAAAGTCTTTGGCTGCAGGTAAAAACATCACTTTTGACTTGAGGAATACTGTTTCCTTAGAAAGATAGCAGGACATGATCTAGGAGCAGGGATTATATAAAAACTGCCAGGAAATAAGATGGACGCCTTTGAAATTTGTGAAAAATAAGACTGGATTGGGTCTGCACCCCTGGACAGTTATAAATACATTACACCTGAAAGTTTAGGATAGACTTATTTTATACATAATCTAACTTCTGATACCATTTTCTTTATGAGTATGTAATTTGGAAGATTCTGAGAATAGAATAAAATAAAAAATTGCAAATTTATATTCATTAAAAATGCTAAATCTTTAAAAGCTTCTTGTTGGCAGTTATACTGGCACCATTTCAGAGAGGAGTACATAGCTCTTCATATCTATACTTTCCCAGGGCTGCAAAAATGCCATGAACTCTTTCTGACACCAATATTCACTTTTTTTGGGGTAGTTAGATCTTATTTTATTACATAATCTGAAGTATATTCAATGGGAGTTATGTTGAGTTATACCTTTAACTCAACATAACTTGAAGGAGTTATGTCTTAAGTATGTTGAGGAACATACTTTAATTAGGAAAAGTATTTAAATATAATCAAATCCAGTCAGGAAAGTAAATGTAAACACAGAGGATACTCCAGTACTGTGACAATGGTCACTTTGAATTCACATTAGGCTCTTTTAGGACTAGCAGGCCATTGAAATAGCCTCTAACCACAATCTTTGTTCTGTCTGTTTTTATAAATAGAAGATATGAAAAGACAGTTAAATTTGCAACATAAGATTTCATTACTAAAAATAAATTAAATTAGGTTTCTATTTATGAAATTACTCAAGGGTCTATATTTAAATCAACTGAAGTAAAGGAATCTAGATGTGGTTTTACATTTATGAATTAACAAAACCCATTGCATATACTAACAGAAGAGTGATGGTTTGCAAGTAAAGGAAAAGATTCTTTGTCTTCTATCATATTGTCATACTCATATTCTCTATTCATTTTAATTGAGTGTGCACTGTCTCAAAAAACTCGACATCCCTTCCCCAGTAGGTGTGTTACACCTGGAATTCTCTCATCATTGCTCTCTATGTCCTGAGGTTACATCCACATTTAAGACTCAGCAAGTGTTACCCAGGCTCTGACTGGCCTGTTCTGGCTGCTTATTCTTATAGGGTTCTTCTTCTCTTCTAAAAACATAGAACACTATGTGTGTCATTATTACTCAAAAACATACATTTATTTGATGTCTCTATGCATCATTTTCCTAAATGTATACAAGCAACACGTTTCTGAAATGACTAAATTACCATTGAATAGAAATTGGCCGTATTTACCCAATGAGAAAATATTTATTAAGATTCTACTAGATAAAATTGCCAAGTAAAATATTTTTCTTGCCATTGTTCTCACCTATATCAATTACTATGTGATTCTTTAATTGTGTAAAGAGTTTCTTTTCTTCATAGTCTAAGTAATCCTGAGCATAGGCCTTTTCTCTGAAGATCATCAGCTTGAAATATAAGAATATTATTTTATTGGTGTTTAAATTTCTCTTTCTTTGATTATTGTGACAGTGAACATTTTTAATGTATTTTTCACTATTTTCCATTTAGTCACAAAGACATTCCATTTTATGACTACAGGGAAAAGAAAAAAAAAAAAAAAAAAAAAAAAAACCTTTTCTTGCTTTTCCCTACACTGTAGGTTTTCACCAGGTCTGTTGGAGAAGCCTGTTCCCCTAAGACTCTAAGACTCACTACCCCTAAGACTGCAAGTTTCCCACATTTCTCTAAAATCTCATCAACTTTCATTGTCTCCTGGGCCCTCTTCAGTTTATGTGTATATCGAGTATTTTACCAGCACTAGGAGAATAAGATTGCCTTAAAGTTAAAGTCAAATGAATGTGCAAAATTTCCTACAGGCAAAAAATCAAGTCAGTATTAGGTAGCTAAGCACTAATCTTTAATATATGGGTGGGTAGCAAAATCAATTTGTTAGAAAAAGAAGCAAGTCATAGTTTGGACATTTAAAAACTAGCTTAGAATTTTAGTTTAACATTAGTGGGTTTTAATTCTGGGCTTCCTCTTTGTTAAACAGTGACCATGTTAATGCCTGCTCAATTGTTCTTACAGGGTTGTTTATAAGAATCCAATGAGAAAACATATGTGAAGTTAATGTTGCAGAGTGCAAAAATTTAAAAATATATTGTACATAATAAATGTTTAAGTATTAAATGATTAAAGTAAAATCAAGGAAGTGTAAATCAGAAGGAAGAGTAATATAAAATATTTACCTTGACTTTTTATCTTTTCTAACTTGAGAAGAAGTCACACAAAAGTAAGAAAAGAAAAAAAAAATCAGCAGCTTTAACTATGAACTTGTTTACTTCTGGTTGTTACAGTGAAACACAACTTTCTTTCATAGTTCTCAATGGGAACTGGGAAAATTCAATGGGATATTTGATACTTTTTAATGATAGCTATATCACTTACGATTTTTAACATTCTACAGCAAGGTTGTTAGTTTCATTTCAGAACCACAAATGAGGACACAGCATCTTGTGTTCTTGGCAGAGCTGGGTACTGATGTCTTCAATTGTTCTTCTCTGGAAGCGAGCCTAAGGGGTGTCCATGAAACAGAATTATCTCAGGAAAGCGTTTTGCCATTTAGTCTTTAGGGATCATGAGAAGGCATGCCATTCCTCTGTTCTTTTTTCTAGAGTCTTAACTAACAATATCATTTGGGGAATAGATTTACCAATTAGTCCTTAACACAAAATGCTATTTGCATAAAGCAAATCTTCAATTGCTTTTTTGGGGGGACATGTAGACTAGTGCTATTTTCCATTGACATCCCAGTGTGATGCTGCTTATCAGCCTCAAGGAGGAGGACATGCTGGGGAGAGGTGGAATTGCCTAGTTTGGAAAGAAAAGCAATTCAAAGTCATATCAGGAAATCCTGTCTTCTCACTGGATGTGTGTTTTATCAGTTATCTCTGCTCTAAAAATAAAGTAAGGAAAAGACACTTATAATGGAGTGGGGGCTTCCAAAAACGTCCATATCTTTAAGAAATTAAGGTTCTGGCATCTTCTGCATGTTTCCTGGGGAAGTGATATAATTCGAAAAGACCACAGAATGGATGATACTTACCAAAGAAGACACTGGAAAAATGTGCCCAGGATAGAATCAGCCTTAATAATTGCTTTTCAACATTTTTCATGAGAAAAATATTTCCTCAAGTTTCAAAAAAGATGAAGCAAAAGTAATAAGACAGTAACAAGGTACAGCATTCCAGGGTTTTTAGTAAATAAGGGTGTGATAAAATTCAAAGATGCTAGCAAAAGGCAGAATCACTTAAATTCCAGAGAATAAATATATGGGACCTAGATAGAAAACTCTCTTCTTCGCATGGCAGGCAAAAACTCCATGCACTGCTTAATTGTGTTAGGAAGTCACTGGGTAAAAACAGAATTAATCAAATTAGCAAGAAAAACCTAACATGGGACTCATCACTACTCCAGCCTAGGAGAGCATTACCTCTATGAGAAGATTCCGTCTCCTGAGGCTTTCAAAGTGAAAATATTGAGCTGTTCAAAAGGACTCTGTTCCTTTTGGGCCAAACAATGCCAACATTAGCCTTGGTTTCACGTAGAAATACGTGGAAAAGTCACTTTTCCCTGCTATCTAATATCTGGTCACCTGGACTATGGAGCAACACAATTTATGTGCCTCTGATAAAGATCACACCTTCAATCTCCATCTGCAGACACTTTCTATGTAGGAAAAAAAAATTCCAGGGCAAAACTGGAAACAGACTCATTACAGGCAGTTTGTTCTAATTAGGGAGAGAAGGCATAAACCAATAGGTCAATACAGCAAAAACAAACAAAGTTGGTGTCTTTATCCATTGGAGGGCTCAGCAGAACACCTGGCTCCAGAAATTTCAGCAAAATTTTTCCTGTTTTGATCAATGTTTGAATGAAATTCAGAGATAACTATTATCTTCACATTTCATGTAACTTGGCACCTGTAATATTGAATTCTTTTTCTTACCAATTTCCTTTTTTTTTCTGAATTTACTGATGAAAATCTAACAGAGTATTGTGTATCTTTCAAAGTCAGCAAGTTAGGAAATTAAAGAAGTTTCCAATTTTTCATTGACTGTTAGAATGAATTAGTTTATATTGAATATTAGTCATTGGTATGCTAGAGCCAACTATTACCAGCTGGTGAGGACTGATTGTGCATGGCTCTTCCAACTCTGCAACATGATGTTACTTTGCTACCTTGAAATCAGCCAGAGAGAGCACTTACACGACAGGAATTGGCAAATGATATAAGCTAGTCCTTTTCCAGTTATTAAACGTTTACCAGCATCTAACTGATGTTAGGAAATGGCATGTAGAAAGAATCAGATATATGAATCTCTAAAAGCCTGGAGTAAAATGAAGTACACTGATGGAGAGACAATGCAGGCTAAGCAACCTGAACAATATTCAATATCGGAAATTTTATTATCCTTCAAACACCGATAAATGAAATTAATTAATTAATTTAATTTAATGAGGTAAAACAGTTGGCAAACACACAGTTATGAGAAAAAAGTAACAAATATTTATATCATACTACATATTATATAGCAGTTTTCAAAGCACAGTAAATATTAATTGCTACACAGTAGCACTTGTAGAATGCTACTATAGAATTACTATTATCCACATTTTACAGATCAGGAAACTAAAGGTCATTAAGGTTAAAGGTTGCCCATGGTCATATAGCTGGTATATGCCAAAACAAGAACAGCAGTTTTCAGTTGATTTTCCTGCTATTCATTGTGAGAGAAAGAGTTGTGTATGATGACCCAAATGTTTTCCTAGAAGGCAGCTATTATCCTTTCATATTATTCTTGGCTCATTTTATTTTCTTAGGTATTTTTGAGGAGATGAGCCACAGCCCCAAGCTCATTCCTCTTCTACTGCACACGCTCAGCTTCATTGAGGTTCCGCACTGGTTGTCCACCAGATGTTCAATGTTATCTCCCTACTGAAGGTTGTGACAAAACCCCAGAGAGTAAAATGACAGCAATCTGTCAACCAGTCATCATTACACTTTTTTTCATTTTCCATTATTCTCCACCTTATGTCACTGTTTTTAGTGTGTAAATTGCTCATTGTTTATTTCTGCTCATTTCTTCCATCAGTATTTTTAATTTTAATGACATTTAACTGCTGAGTATATTCAGAGCAAAGCTATACTTTTCTTCACTCAAGAGAGAGAAAAAGAAGTATCCATTATTCTGAGAAATGCAGAGGTGCAGGATGTTTTGCCACTAACACGGGACATGTGATAAATACCCTGTTTCACATTTTAATCCCATCAGATTTTTTTCAGAAAATTATGACATAATGTTTATTGATCCACTAAAACTCTCACAATGTAATTGAAAAATGTTAATTTGAATCATCCCGCAAGTGGCCAGAATTTCGGTTGGCTGAGTCCTTAGAAGTGTAAACTGTCATACTGTTAACTCATTTTTTTGTTCTCTTCTACATGATTTCTGTTTCTAAATCTAATACAATCAATCAGCAAATTTTACTAACCAAAATTAAATACTAGCCTTTATGATAAGCGCAGGCCCAACAAACATGACCAACAAAGGTCCTACCCTCAAGCAATATATGACTATGTCCCAAAAATATTATTAAAGGTACTTATAATAAAACATGATAACAGATACATTAGAGACAAAAACAAAATGACTATGGGATAACAGAAGAGAGAATAATTAATTTTCAGTAACAACTTCAAAATTCTTCACATAACTCGATATTATATCTGGACATAAAGTTTTGAAGGCAATTTTTCTATATACACAAATTAAGAAGGGTGCTCTGGGTTTTAAATAATATGTGGCTAAAAGTCACGGTGGAAATGAATGTAGTTCTGCTGAAATATTCATTTCTGCTACCTGGTACAATGGCAGAAGATAAAAATTAAAATATAGTAAAATATAAACTGAGAACAACTTTGAATATTGGGCTAACATTTCAGAAATTTATCTAATAGGTGCTGCAGGCTCCATTAGAAAATTTTAATCATTCTCCTTGTTTATGTACGAATCCCACAAAGGATCTGACTTTAATCTTATTTTGATTTATACTCTGAATATTAAGTGAAAATAGAAAATATCCTCTGTTGAACAACTCTTGAATAGAAACTTTCTGTTTAGTTAATTTATGTCATAAATATTTTTCAATGCTTCATCTGTACCTAAGATTCTGCTAGGGAATAAAGTCTAGTAGAGGACAATACAGACAAGCTTCATGATAAGACAGACAGGACCCTTCTTGCAATAGCTAAAACTGTTGTGAGTGTTTGCCTGGCTGTACAAAATGATTCTGGCTTAAATATTCAGGATTCAAGTAAAGGTTTGGAATAATAAAAAAAAAAGTGATCTTTATAATTACCTACTTTATTCCACTTGGTATTTATGAGCTCAAATTTTTATTAGAGTCAAAAAGGGTTATGACTAATTTTCAAAACCATTGATTATTAGAAGTATTAAATATTACCAAAGTATTAATAGATAAGTATTTTTTGGAGGTCTATTACTTATCAAG
This sequence comes from Sapajus apella, assembly GCF_009761245.1. Classification (NCBI taxonomy): domain Eukaryota; kingdom Metazoa; phylum Chordata; class Mammalia; order Primates; family Cebidae; genus Sapajus; species Sapajus apella. The sequence continues at coordinate 5,740,968 of NW_022436997.1, forward strand.
TCTTGTACTTGTTAGTAATTTAGTTAATATAACCCTGTAAATTAGGCATAGGTAGTATTATTAACCCTATTTTGTGTTACAGAAATCAAAAGTTTTGAGTCATGTCATAAATTGGCTCCTTTTCATTGTTTATTGCTAAAAGTAAATTCAAACTCAAATTTATCTAGACTCTAAGACCAAACCCTAACACAGTATGTATTTATTTGTATTTGTTTATGTATTAGGTAGAGAGCCAAAGACAGTCTCAAATAGAATTGGAGTGGGTCTTTCCATTTTTACCTGTTTTAGTCCATTTGTATTGCTATAAAAGAATACCCGAGGCTAGTTTTTTTTATTGGAAAAATAAAAAAAAAAAACCAGATGTATTGTGTGTTCACAGATCTATAAGTCCTGCAACTGATGTGGGCTTCAGACTGCTTCCACTCACTGTGAAAGGCAAAGGAAAGCCACGTGTGCAGAAATCACATGGAGAGAACTGAGAGAAAGAGAGAGAGAGGAGAAGGAGGAGGAGGAAGAAGAGGAGGGAGGCACCAGGCTCTTTTTAACAGACAGATCCGACAGGAACTAATGGAGCATTCACTCATTACCGTGAGGTTGGCACCAACATATTCATGAGAGTTCTGCTCCCATGACCCAGCACCTCCCATTAGGCCCTACCTCCAACACTGAGGATTAAATTACAATATGAGTTTGGAGGGCTACATATCCAAACTGCAGAACTGTACAAGTACTAGTCATTACATAATTGTTAAACTTGAACTAAACGCCTATTAATCCACCTCCCAAATGTCGAAATAATACGAAATCTGCGTAATGTAATGTTTGCTAACTTCTTCAAGAAATGACAGATAATTTTTGCAAAACTAATCAAATTTGTTGCATACAGTCAGTCTTTATCTTTCTTTTGATAAAAAAACTGTTTAAGCCTGAAAATATTTATATAATCGTACCCATTTCATGAAAACAAAGCTATTTCTATTTGATTTAATACTCAAAAATTAAACTTATTTCTGCAAGTTAAGTAATAATTGTTGCTAATTAATAACTTTTTAAGAGCAATGATATTGATTATACTGAACTGAAGCAACCATATACACATAATTGAAGAATTATAAGAAGGGATATAGTTTCTTAGAAAACATGAAAATTTCACACAAATTCAACATCTCTGTTTTGATCCTAGAAAGAAGGTGAAGTTTCACATACATGTCCATTATTATTTTTCAATAAAAAATTGGCTATCCATATATAAAATCAGAACAGATAGGTAGATAAATAGATGTTCAAAAGATGAAATCTCAACACTAAAACATAGAAGGATAGTTTTAAGATTCTTATAAACAGATTGCCTTTTTAACTAATGTTAATCATATTTTGTAAATATGTGCCTTTTTAGAAGGCATTAGCTGAAATCTTATTCATAATTGTCTTGTGTCTCAGTTCCTTAAAATTCTAGAAACATCAGAGCAATTCTGCTACTGCTAGTGAAGATGGGAACTTGAAATGGCATTTTGAATGTAGATGTAAGTTGAGTTTGCCAAGAAAATTCTTCTGCTTACCCATTCACTGCAGAAAAAAATTTTGTGTGGGCATTGTAGCTTTAAAAAAGGGATATGTAAATTTAAACCTGCTGTATTGTAGTCTGTGACCATTATCAGTAAGAATACTAGATATCCTGGAAATCAAAATAATCTCCACTGGGTCCATTACATATCTTTTTGTTGACCTTTTCTTGAATTTTCCATTATTTGATCATCTGTGATTATACATCATAGCTATTCCCAATCAGCGGCTGACCTCTTAAAAGGCAAGCTAAATATACAGAATTTCAGCAGCAACCAGAGTGTTATCTTAAAACAATATTAAAATGAGGGCAGTAGAAGATATCAGTGTGTTCCAGCATGTGAGATGGAGATCCAACATTGAATCTGGATTAGCTGCTAGTTGGTCTTTGGTGAATGTTGCTTCTTTTTATCCCTAGAGATATCCTTAACCATGAAAATCAGGTCATGTTAATTCCCGTTCATGATCACTCCAGGAAAGGACACAATGTGTTACTCTCATTGCTGGACTCCTCAGATTCCTTTGCATACATTAACCTTCATGGTATTTGTTGAGTTATTCCACTCTTTGTATACCATGAATAATTTCATTAAACATTAAGAATTTACCCACACTGTATCTTTGTGTATTTTTAAATATTTACAGTTTGTAATACTGAATAAATATGTAATAGGTGGGTCAGGGTTTCTAGGATTTAATATTGCTTAAACCTGTCATGTATTATAACCTTTTGAAGCTTATGTAATATTCAGCTCCTTAATTCAGCGTCAGAGCTGTTGTCATAGGTTGATGGGAAAATAACAGCCATGTTGGGGCTCTCCAGTCACTAATAATTCCTATTTTGATTTGATTAGCATATAAATGTTCCTAGATTTATGCAGTGTCAGGGGAAAATGTATTAAAAATACTCCTCAGGGTTCTCTCTTTCTCTCATTTTAATCAGGCAAGAGAGAAAGAATCTTGTCATGCATGAAGCCTAACTTGCTGTTGTTGTTCAAATCCTTGATTTATAGAAGTTTCCAGAAAAAAATATTTGGGTAAAAGGTAACATCAAAAAAGACTTAATTTTATAATATACAAGCAGGGTTCATTGATAAAATAGACTTTTTATTCAGTTTGTTTTTCCCGAGACTCCATAATGTGATGGAGGAGTGGATAAAGATTATGCTCATAGACACAAATCAACTAAGCTCTGGTCTGATCACCTAACAAACTGCAAAGTTTCTGCTTGGGGTAATCCTAAATAATGAGAGCCCAGTTAACCAAAGTTATAAGACTAAGTTTGAACACATTTATCTTTCTCTAATATGCTGAAAAAACAAAGATATCTATTTTGCCTCTGGTGCTAGTATGAGTGCTCCTCAATGGTAGCTTGAAGGGGATAGCATTGATTCTACAAATTACTCTCGGCAGTACTGCCCTTTTCGTGATACTGATTTGTCCTAACTATGAGCATTGAATGTTTTTTCCATTTGTGTCCTTGCTTATTTTCTTGAGCAGTGGTTTGTAGTTCGCCTTGAAGAGGTCTTTCATATCCCTTGTTAGTTATGTTCTTAGGTATTTTATTCTCTATGTAGCAATTGTGAATGGGAGTTAACTCATGAGTTAACGCTCTGTCTGTTACTGGTAAATACGAATGCTTGTGATTTTTGCACATTGATTTTGTATCCTGGGACGTTGCTAAAGTTGTTTATCAGCTTAAGGAGGTTATTGAGACTATAGGGTCTTCTAAATATACAAAAACAAACAAACAAACAAACCTTAAATTTCATATGGAACCAAAAAAAAGCCCACATAGCCAAGACACTCCTAAGCAAAAACAAAACAAAACAAAAAAACAAAACAAACAAACAAACAAAAAAAACAAAGCTGGAGGCATCAGACTACCTGACTTCAAACTATACTACAAGGCTACAGTAAGCAAAACAGCATGGTACTGGTAGCAAAACAGAGATATAAACCAATGGAACAGAACAGAGGCCTCTGAAATAATGCCACACACCTACAACCATCTGATCTTTGACAAACCTGACAAAAACAAGCAATGGGGAAAGGATTCACTATTTAATAAATGGTGTTGGGAAAACTGGCTAGCCACATGCAGAAAGCTGAAACCGGGTCTCTTCTTTATGACTTATACAAAATTAGCTCAAGATGTATTAAAGATGTAAACATAAGGCTTAAAACCATAAAAACCCTAGAAGAAAACCTAGGCAATACCATTCAGGACACAGACATGGGCAAAGACTTCATGACTGTAACACCAAAAGCAATGGCAACAAAAGTCAAAATTAACAAGTGGAATCCAATTAATCTAAAGAGCTTCTGCACAGCAAAAGAAACTCTCATTAGAGTAAATAGGCAACAGACAGAATGGGAGAGAATTTTTGCAATCTACCTATCTGACAAAATCTAATATTTAGAATCTACAAAAAAACTTAAATTTACAAGAAGAAAACAAACAAACCCATCCAAAAGTAGGCGAAGGATGCAAACATTCATTTTTCAAAAGGATACATTTGTGCAGCCAATAAACACGTGAAAAAAGCTCATCATCACTGGTCATTAGAGAAATGCAAATCAAAACCACAATGAGATACCATCTCATGCCAGTTAGAATGGTGATCATTAAAAAAATCAGGAGACAATAGATGTTGGACAGGATATGGAGAAATAGGAACACTTTTACACTGTTGGTGGGAGTGTAAATTAATTCAACCATTGTGGAAGACTGTGTGGCCATTCCTCAAGGATATAGAAATAGAAATTCCATTTGACCTGACAATCCCATTACTGGGTATATACCCAGAGGATTGTAAATCATTCTATTATAAAGGCACATGCACACATACATTCATTGCAGCACTGTTCACAATAGTAAAGACTTGGAACCAACCCAAATGCCCATCAATGATAGACTGGATAAAGAATATGTGGCACATATACACCATGGAATACTATGCAGCCATAACAAAGGATGAGTTCATGTCCTTTGCAGGGACATGGATGAATCTGGAAACCATCATTCTCAGCAAACTGACACAAGAACAGAAAACCAAACACCGCATGTTCTCACTCATAAGTGGGAGTTGAACAATGAGAACACATGGACACAAGGAGGACAACGTCACACACTGGGGCCTGTTGGGGAGTGGAGGACTAGGGGAGGGACAGCATTAGGAGAAATACCTAATGTGGATTATGGGTTGATGGGTGCAGCAAATTACCATGACATATGTATAACTATGTAACAAACCTGTACGTTCTGCACATGTACCCAAGTACTTAAAAAAAACATATATATATATATATACACACACACACACGTATATACACATACATATATATATACACACATATATGTACATATATATATATATATAGAGAGAGTGCTCCTAAAAAATGTGATCAATATAATTTTTGATATTACAAAAGCATTATTATAGTCATAAAAATGAAGCCTCTTAAAAACAAGCTCAGTATTCATTGTACTGGAAGAAAATGAAAATGGAAAGGAAGAAGCAATGCTGAAAGTAACCATACTTTATTAGATTAAAACTATCAAGCAGAGGTAAAATACCCCTATTCTGTAAGTGAGCAACATGGCTCGCATAAAAGACTCAGCCCATAAAAAAACTTTAAAAACAAGAACTTGAATTATTAATAATATAAAACTTAATAAGACTAATTCATCTAGGGGTCAATGACTATTAATATATATGCTAGTTCAAAAATAAAATTCTTATTCATATCAAAATATATGGCAAAGAAAATAAAGGATAAGTATCAAAATTTTCTAGAAATATATGCTTAAAGGGAAATAAGTTATTCAAAAGTTGTGTTTAAAAATATTAAATAAGTTATCTCACCCTTATCAAGTTAAATCTATATTTATCTTATTAATTTTACTTTTATATGTGCCCTTTTTGATTGCTGATTATTTTCAAAATCATCTTGCTCTGAACACATTTCTAAGATCAAACTTTTAAGGCTCAGTAATTTGTATTCGAAATGTTATGTCCTATTGAGTTTTATTTTTCTTGACACAGTTCAGTATACATTTTGTACACCATACAGACAGATATTTGCTACCTACCTCTTTATGCAATCATCATCTTGATTTTTCTCCTTGCCATTTAGAGCACATGTGTTTTAAAAACCTTGGCCCGTTTTCCAAAAGAACTACGTTGTCCTCATATGCCACTCCTACTTAATTCTTATCAGACTAATTTTGAAATGTGATCTTTTCAATTATTTAATATAATAATAAGAAATCTGTTCAGGAGAACTGTGCTAATCTTTTGAGTTTTTTAAAAAATTAAAGACATGTAAATTGCCTACCATTTATTTGAACTATTCATGATTTGCCTTAGGTCCAAGTAAAATTATATTTCTTTCCTGGATATCAGGCTCTAGATATCATAATCACTTTCTCCCAAAGTTTCTATAATGTACATGCTGTCAACTTAATCCTCCATGTTATGTATGATTAGGGTGAGACTCCCTATCATTTCTTTGTCTTTCCAGAAAACAAAATTGTCCATTAGTATATTGAGAGCCTGTCAGATTAACCAGGGTACAGTCACTAAATTAAACACTAGGCAGACATTTTACAAACATTTACTACATGGATTATAAAGATGCTTATGTCATAATTTTACAATAAATAAGATGGTGGATTCCAGCCTGAGTGACAGAGTTTGAGACCAGCCTGGGCAATGTATGAGACCTCATCTCTATTGAAAAAATGCTTTCTGCATTTTCCAGGATATAGGGAGGAGCTCACAACGTGTGTTTAGATGTTGTCTTGCAACAAGACTCAGCAGAATTTAGGCTATTTTCCTATGTACAGTTTAATTCATCTGCACGAAATTCTAATCATATTGCACATAAAATTCTGTACCGTCTTTTTTTATGAGACGGGATCTTACTCCTCTCACTCAGGCTGAAGTCCACCTTCTTATTTATTATAAAATGTTTACATAAACATCTTTATAATTCATGCTGAGTCTAGTATATTCACAGGAAATATCAGGAAGTTTCTTAGAAAAGCTTTTCCATGATGCTAGCTGGAGATGGGAAACAGCAGCCACCACCAACATTCACTGGGACTTACTACCCCATCTGTTTGACAAACCAAAGCCTTAAATGTAAGTGAAAGAGCAATAAAGCATGCATATTGTAGGCATCAGTGAAAATCATTTGCATCTGGAGAAGAGAAACGGCAGTCACCACCAAAACTCCATCCAGACCTATCTGCCTTGGTTTTTTCTTATGGAACAGAAAACCTTACTTTGTAGTGGGAAGGGAGTCAAAATGGTAGCCTGTGGGCTCTTTTGGAAATACACTGCAGCTGGGGAAGATAGGAGCAGGAAAAACATGCTATTTCCTCAAGAGAGATGAAGCAATATCTTCTAAACTCGGCGATGCATCTAGAGAGAGGGTGAGAAGATTTTCAGGGCCTAGATGCTGAGAGCTAGGTTCACAGTGCATGACTAAAGCTAAGACTTAATCAGAATTTCAGAGGTCCACCTTCTTTCTCTGTCTTTTCCCACCACACTAACAAACACTAAGTATAAACAATATACAATATAATTGAGAGAGTTGAAAGACAAGGATTCTTTCTGAGAGCCATAAATGGAAATAATCAAAGTCAAATGTGGACACTCAAGTCCAGATAGAAAGCAGCATTGAATCCCAGCTGGACTCCTGATAGGTGTAAAATAACTTTCTACACTAAAGGCCTAAAATAATATAAACTCATATTCAAGCATAAATTTATTTAACTAAGACTACTACTCTATATGACATGTCTTTCAACTAAAAATTGTAAAGCACATATAAAATGACAAGAAAAAAGTAAAAGAAAGCAATTACCAAAACCAGATTCAAAGATAACATGGATATTGAAACTATCAGAGAGAGAAATGAAAATGATTACAATTAATATGTTAAATTTTCTCAAAGAAAAGATGTAGCAAGAAATATTAGGTCACTTGTACAGAGTTGAAAATTGTGAGAAATAATCCATGGGAAACACTAGAAATAAACAAAAACACAAAATCAGAATGGATATTGTAAATGTATCAGTGGGCACTTATGGAGATTTGACCCAGTCACAGAAAGAGTCAGTTACCTTGAAAGTCAATAAAAATTTACCCAAACTGAAATATAAATAATAAGTTAGTGGAAAACTAAAAACTAACAGAACAGACCAAACAAAGCTGTGGGGCAGTATCAAAAGATCTAACATCCATGTCTTGGTACCCCAGAGAGAAAAGGAAGTAATAGAATAAAAGATATATTTGAAGAAATAGTAGACAATAATTTTCCAAAATTAATAGTGGACTTCAAATAGCCAATCCAAGAAGTTGATAGAACACGAAAGAGTTTAAATTAAAAATAAACAAAACTAATCACAGCCTGAGAATAACCTAATCAAACAGATGAAAACAAAAGGGAAAGAGAACATCTTAAAAATTGCCAAGTGGTAAGGGGTAGAGGGGAGTCACATTATTTACAGTAGAAATTGAAAAAGAATTACATCAGACTTCTCAACAGAAACTGTGGAAGCAAGGAAAAAGTAACAACTTCATGTCCTGAAAGAAGTAAAAAAGCCTATCAAGAATTCCATACCCAGTGAAAATGTTCATTAAAAATTAAAAAGAAATATTTCTCATCAACCAAAAACTCATTGAGTCTTTGTCAGTAGATTTAATCTCAGGAAATGTTAAAGAAAGTTTTTCATTTTGAAGAGATATGATGTCAGAAACTTGTCTAAAGAGCATCAGGAAATAAATAAATCTTAGGAAACGACAATATTTTAGTCATTTGCAAGTTAATGAATAAATCATAGGAAAAGTCAATATTTTTAGTCATTTGTAATTTAAGTGAAAAATAACTGTTCAAAGCAGAACTTGCAAAAGAAGTGTGTTTTACATAGTAGTGAGATGTATGAACAATAAGAGGAAGAAGATTCACTGATACATAGATGGTTACACTGTACATGGAGAAACATGATATTATTCAAGACTAAAATGAGATTATTTAAAAATGAATACTGTAAAACTAAAATCTAGCCCCTAGTAAGCATTTCAAAATAAGTGTACAGAGTTAATAAGATAAGGATTAGTCATAAAAGGGATCAAATATACTCAGAAAATACAGGAAAGAGGAATAAAGAAGCAAAGTACAAATAAAATAGCTAGCAATATTAAGTATATATTAATCAGCCATATAAAAATCACTTTAAAGGTGAATGATGTCACAGAATAATTTAAAAAGATGTACATATATCTTTTTATTGTTATATTATACATGATTTTATAATACATATATAACAGTTGTTATATATATGTTACTATATATATATATATATATATATATATATATATATATAATGAAAATATAAACCAAAAGAAAGTTGAAATAAATATTTGCTTAAAACAACTAAACAAAATAAACTTTGGTAATAGGAAAAGAGCTATTATTAAAAATAAAGTAAAACACTATAAAATGATTTAAAAAATCAATTATTCAAGAGGTATTAAAAATTATGAATTGTATAAACTTAAAAACAATACTTCAAAACACATGAGACAAAAACTGGTTTTATTTATTTGCTCACTCATTTTTAATTTTTCTAAAAATTACTTATATTTATAGTATACAATGTTTTATTATTTTAATTAACACATAATCATACATATTTTCGAGCTATAATGTGATGTCTTATACGTGTATACATTGTGCAATAATCAAATTAAGTTGTTTAATATATCCATTACTTCAAAAGTTTATCACTTGTTTGTGTTGAGAACATTCAAAATTCTCTCTTCTAGCTCTTTGAAAATATACAATAAATTACTGTCAACTATAGTCACCCTAAATGCCTATACTGCAGTAGAACTTATACCTCCTATTTAGTTGTGATTTTATTTTACTTAATCTCCTTACCCCCTTACTCCCATGTTTCCTAGCCTCTAGTAATAATTATTCTACTTCCTCTTACTATGAAATCAAATTTTTTAGTTCTACATGTTATTGAGAACATGTGGTATTTATCTTTCTGTGTCTGGCTTATTTTACTTAATATAATGTCCTTTAGGCTCAGTTATTCTTCTGTAAATTGAAGGATTTCTTTGTTCTTTATAGCTAAATAGTATTTAATTGTGTATATGTACCATAATTTATTTATCCATTCATCAGTTGATAGACATTTAGTTTGATACCCTTTCTTAACTATTGTGAATAGTGCTTCAGCAAGGGGATACAGGAATTTCTTTGCTATAATGATTTTCTTTCCTCTTGATAAATACCTATTGGTGGTGAGATTGCTTTTGGTAATTATACTTTTAGTTTTTAGAAATCTCTATGCCATTTTCTGTAACAGCTGTAATAATTTACATTCCCATCAAAAGTGTAAAAAGTTTTCTTTTCTGAGCATCCTCAATAGCATTTATTTGTGTGCGTGGTTTTGATTTGCTTTTCTGCAACTCTAAGCCTGATGCTTAGTGGTGTTTGGCACAACAATGTCTATGTCTTCTTTTGAGAAATGCCTATTTAAATCATTGCCCATTTTTCTACTGGATTTTTTTAAACTATTGAGTCATTTGTGCTTCTTGCATATCCTGAATATTAATTCTGAACTAAATGGTTTGCAAATATTTCCTTCCATTTTGCATGATCTGTCTTCAATCTGTTGATGGTGTCCATTAATCTTCAAAAGCTTTTTAGTTTGATATAATTCCATTTGTCTACTTTTGCTTTTGTGGTCTGTAATTTTGAGGTCTTAACCGTCAAATCTTTGCTCATCCCAATGTTCTGAAGCATTTCCCTTGTTTCCTTCCAGTAGTCTCATTGTTTCAGGTCTCATATTTAAGTCTGTAATCCATTTTGAGTGTTTTTTTTTTTCTTTTCTTCTTTTTTTTTTTTTAATCTCTGGTGAGAAATAGGACTCTAGTTTCATTCTCTTGAATACGGATATCCAGTTTTTCCAACACAATTTATTAAAGAGATGTCTTTTCTCCATTGTGTGTTGTTGGTGCCTTTTCCAAAATCTAATTGACCAGAAATGTGTGGACTTATTTATGAGCTGCCTAGTCTGTTCTAATGGTTTATTTGTTTCTTTTTATTTGTGGATCTTATTGTTTTGATTACTATAACATTGTAGTATATTTTGGAGGTAGTGTGGTGCTTTTAGTTTTATACTTTTTGCTAAAGATGCTTTGGATTTTGAAGGACTTTTCAGTTTCAAATTAATTTTAGTTGTTGTTGTGGTTGTTTTCCTGTGAAGAATGTCACTGGTATTTTGATAGGGATTGCAATTAAATCTGTAGATTGTTTTTGGTAGTATAGTCATTTTAATAATGTTAATACTTTCAACCCATGAACATGGAATTTATATTTATGTGTGTGTGTCCTCTTCGAATTCTTTCATCAGTGTCACATAGTTCTCATTGTAGAGGAAATTCACCTCCTTGGTTAATTTATTCTTAGGTATTTTATTTATTTGTTTGAGCTACTGTGTAAACGGGATTTATTTCTTGACTTCTTTTTCAGCTAGTTTGTTATTAGCGTATGGAAATGCTACTGATTTTTGTATGTTAATTTTGTATTCTTCAATTTTACTGAATTTATTTATTAGTCTTGGGAATTATTGGGTGTAATTGTTAGGTTTTTCTATATGTAACATTTTGTTGTCTGCAGATAGGGACAATGTGATTTCATTCTTTCCAATTTGGGTGCCTTTTTTTCTCTCTCTTGTGCCCAATTGCTCTGGTTCTGAATTCCAATACTTTAAAATTACATATTATATTTATGTAAATAAATAATAGATTAATAAATAAACAATTAAGTCATATGGAATAATCTTCCCTGCAGAAGAATTTCAATAAATAAATGTAGAAAAAATGAGGGAAATAAAAATAATTGTCAGAATACTACAGTAATAATTACTTCAGGCAAGATACACTGATGAAAGCTAACATTAGTAGGTGAAACTTGGAAGAGATATGGGAAATTTACATAGCCTTAAAATCCTTTCCCATAATATGTATTCACAACTGAGACAGATTCAAATACGTTTTGCTCCTTTTATTGTGGTTCAGATGTAGTGACTCAACAGCAAGATATAGAGTAGAGAAAGAAATATAATAATTTTATAGTAATCAGGAAGACACCACCACAACCGCTTCTTTAGGATTAGCATAGCCAGCAATAAGCCATTTTGATATTATGTGCTACTTGATATTCAATTAGAAAAGCACTTGACCCCTTCGGTAAACTTTTAAAAAATCCATAGTCATAGTTTAATCAAGAGAACACATCACATAAAGCCAAACTGAGAAATTTTCTACAAAAAACCTGACTGGTGCTCATCAAAAGCGTCAAGCTCATGGCAAAAAAGAAAATGCTGAGAAATTGACACAGACTCAAAGATGCTAAAGAGACATGACAGGTAAATGCTATGTGGTATTCTGAACTGGATTCTTCATTAGAAAAAGGACATAGGCAGAAGGACTGGTGAAATACACATAAAATATATAGTTTGCTTAAAAGTAAAAAAAACCCTACTGTTTTAGCTTCTCTTTAAATTTAAAAGTATTTCAAAATACACAGTTTAATAAAACGGTTCTTAATTTCACTACAAATAAGGGAAATGAAAATTTAAAACATACCAATTAAATAGGAAAATTTTGCAATGTTTAACAATACTATGTGTTGACAAAATTATATGGAGCAATTAGGACTTCTTTGAGAAGTTCTAGAATCACTCTTCCTTCTGATTAAGTAAATTGATGCATATACCTAGAAAACTGTTAAATCTAAATTGCTATGCTTACTTATGGCCCAGAAAATCTACTATTAAGTATATACCTACTATACGCCGATGAGTGCCCATGTGCAAAAAACGGGACACACAAAAATGTCTGTAGTGGATAAAAAACACTAAATTAACATCAAATTCCCAAATAGTAGAATAAATAAATCATATTTTTATATTCAAACAAGGATTTTACTCTAGTAAAATCAAACTACAACTGCACACAACATAGTTTTGTCTCACAAATATGTTCAGTAAAGGAACACAGATACAAATGAATATATATTATATTTTTCCATTTAAGTAAAGTGAAAAACAGTCAAGCATATATGCTGTAATTTAAATCATGATAGAGATTAAATTTGGTAAAGAAGGAAGAGGTTATGAAAGAAGAGGGGATGGGGGAGATCCAAGATAGCTGAATAGGAACAGCTTTGGAGTGCAGTTCCTAGCGAGAATGTAGAGGGTGAGTAATCACCACATTTTAAATGAGTTTTTACTGTCCACAGACCAGGAGATTCCCGGGAGGAAAAGCACCACGAGTCTCCAACATGGCTGTTTCAGCTGGTGCAGCAGGTCTCCGCACAAAAATTCACACAAATCTGGGCAGCCGTTTCAACTGGTTCCTGGAATGCCTGGGAGACAGAGTCACTCATTCAACTGCAAAAACGGGGGCTGAAATAGGGAGCCAGGTGATCTGGCTTGGTGGGTCCCACCACACAAAGACCAGTAATTCCCCAAGGATCTAGAAATAGAAATACCATTTGACCCAGCAATCCCATTACTGGGTATATACCCAGAGGATTGTAAATCATTCTGTTATAAAGACACATGCACATGTGTATTCATTGTGGCACTGTTTACAATGGCAAAGACCTGGAACCAACACAAATGCCCATTAATGGTAGACTGGACAAGGAAAATTGGTACATATACACCATGGAATACTATGCAGCCATAAAAAATGATGAGTTCATGTCCTTCGTAGGGACATAGATGAATCTAGAAATCATCATTCTCAGCAAACTGACACAAGAACAGAAAATCAAACACAGCATGTTCTCACTCATAGGTGGGTGTTGAACAATGAGAACACATGGACACAGGGAGGGGAGCATCACACACTGGGGGCTGTTGTAGGGGACTAGGGGAGGGAGAGCGGGGGGTAGGGAGTTGGAGAGGGATAACCTGGGGAGAAATGCCAGATAATAGGTGATGGGGATGGAGGCAGCAAACCACTTTGCCATGTATGTGCCTATGCAACAATCCTGCATATTCTTCACATGTACCCCAGAACCTAAAGTGCAATAAACTATATTAAAAAGAAAAGAAAGAAAGAAAGAAAAAGAAAGAAAGAAAGAAAGAAAGAAAGAAAGAAAGAAAGAAAGAAAGAAAGAAAAAGAAAGAGAAAGAAAGAAAGAGAAAGAAAGAAAGAAAGATGGGACATTCTGGGAAGCTAATAACATTTTATTCTTTATCTGTGTTGTGGTAACATGGTTTACTTAGTGATAATTTAAAAGCTGTCCATTTATGATTGTGGACTTTTCTGTATGTGTATCTAACTTCTACAAATGTTTTAAAAAATATATGAGTGAATATAAGATTAACAGAAATCAAATGCATAACTGTCAAACCATCAGTAGAAAAAAATGTACAAATAAAACAGGCAGGCCTTTGCTTTTCATGGATCTAATATGTATGAATTTCAGTTACCATGGCTTAGTTAAATAAAATGAGATTCTATAACATGATTTAAATTTTATTTACCACATATATTGGCCTTGAGTAATTACATAAAATACAAATTTTCTTGCTGGCCACAAATCACTATGTAAATAAATTATGTACATCATGATCAGTGGCATCATGTCACTTCTTTCAAAGTCTGCTGAGGGTGGTTATTGCACATCTGTTATTAAGTTTATGCACAAAGAACAAATGTGTAGTTTTGTTTTTTCCTTGTTCCTGAGTGTTAAACCATGTGCTACTTTAAAAAGTAAATAAACGAAAGTGAGAACTGGGCAACAAAGACAAAACAGCAGCAAAGAAATAAAAATATGTTATGTGGGAAGGGAAATTTGAATTAATGTAAATAGAGTTATAAAAAAATTTGTTATGAGGGAAATGTTGACACTAGTATCATTTAAGAGATTCTAGATACACAGCCAAAAGAACTTAATAAAGACAAACTTATTAACATGAATTAGGAAATCGATAGTGACAAAAAAAGTTGGAGACGTTCCATAGGAAGTGAAATTAGCAAAAAGCTTCATATTAAAGGAACTCTAGAAGATGTTTCATGATGTTCAAACACAAAGTATAAAATATTGCTATTCATGACATGGAAAGTAGTACTGGTCAAACCATTCATTTATTTTTAATTAAAGAAAATATTTTAATTCTCAATGTTTTCAATGGTTGAAATTACAAGGTACTGAGCAACTATTAATGTAACTTTTAGTAGCAATTAATGTAATTTTTAAACATTTATAACGGACAGTTTGAATTTCTTAATAAAAATGTATAGGAGACAAAATAATTGTAATAACACCATTGATTATTAACATTGCTTGCATAGTGTCAACTAGCACAGTCATTTTCACAATTTGACCCCACTGTGCTAAACAAAAACTCTAATTTAATGAGATGTAATGAAATTAAATATATGTCCTTAAAAGTTGGAATATATGAAAAAGAAACCAAAGTACCATACAGTAGTAGAAAAACGTGTAAATGGGTCACTTATAATTCAGAGGTTCTTATGTTACGATTGAAAGTCTGGTATTGTGCAACTTATACGAAATACATATAAAATGACATCATGCAAAATACTTCAAGTAAACTGATACATACACACATGTCATATATATACACCAATGTAAATCAAAAGAAAACTAAGGCAGCAATATTAATATGACACACATTAGAATTAAAATTTAAAGTAAAACATTAACAGAAAAATAAATGTCACTTTATTCTTCAAATAAAAAATTATATAACATTCTGATAATATATTAGGCCACAAATATCAAATTCAAAAGATTTGGTGCAAACAAATGCCATTCTTTGATCATACACTGTAAAATCTGAAGTAAATAATATATCAGTTAATGAAAAGTTTCATCTGTTTGTAAACTTCAAAAATGTGTAAAACCTAGTCATAAAGAAGAAATCATGATGGAAATAAGAACTTAAATGAACTAGAGTGACAGTTCTAGATTGCAAGCCTACACTATTCAGTTTAAGTGTATAGGAAATTTGTCAACTTCAATGCCTTTATTAACGAAAAGGAATGATTGAAAATGAGTGAGTTTTAGAAGAAGTACCTAATGTAGATGATGGGGTGATGGATGCAGCAAACCACCATGGCACGTGTATACTTATTTAACAAACCTACAGGTTCTGCACATGTACCCCAGAACTTAAAGTATAATAATAATAAAGAAAGAAAATGAGTGAGCAGAGCTGATTAAATTTAGCTTATAACACACCTTATTACACGATTTAGCACAAAGCTTTAGTGAAATGAGGGTTAAGGAATACATAAGGCATATTGAACATTAATAAATAAAATAAGAAAGTAAAGAATAATTAACTGTTAATTACCTTAATAAAAACACAAGAAAATGAAACCAAAGCATGAGTGGGAAGAGAAAGGATTGGAAGCCAAGTAAAAGCAAACCAACAAGAAACAAAACAATTTGTGCAACAGAACCATAGTAAGGTCGGAACTCTGAGATTCAGAGTGATGGTTGGGGAAAAAGAAGAAAATTGACTGAAAGCAGTTAGATAACCATAAATATTCTTCAATACCAGAAGAGGACCATTGGTTGACTTCTGAAGACTAATATGTAGCTGAGTACAAATGTTTTGTCTTATGGAAGATGAAATCAAATAGAGTCTAAATGCAGAAAGATGGATGATTTATCTTTGAGGAAACTGATCAATTCTGAAGAATGCCAGTGGGGGAATTCACCAATAATTACCCACATATTTATTTGTTTACTTATTTATTTGGGGTGTGTGTATGTGGTTTTTCTTTTTCTTTTTTCTTTTTTGAGATGGAGTCTTGCTCTGTTGCCCAGGCTAGAGTACAATGGCGCAATCTCGGCTTACTGCAACCTCCACCTCCTGGGTTCAAGAGAGACTCCTGCCTCAGTCTCCTGAGGAGTTGGGACTACCAGCATGTGTCATCATGCCCGGCTATTTTTTTTTTCTTTTGTAATTCTAAAAGAGATAAAGAGATAGGTTTTCAGCATGTTATTCAGGTTGATTTTGAACTTCTGACCTTAACTGATCTGCCTGCCTCGACCTCCCAAATTGCTGAGATGACAGGTGTGAGGCACCGTGCCTGGCCTGCTCACGTATTTATTTGCCACATTCATACACACAGAGCTTCGAAGGTGTCTTTTGAGTATCTCACTGATCAATATAATGTGTATATTTTTTAATTTAAAAATTTTATACTTATGTTTCTGTTATTAATATTATTTTATGAGGAAATTATACATAAAAAATAAAATAAATAGGAGCAACTAGTGGAAATTAACTAACTGGCCTTTTGGTTTACATATTTGTTTATTTCAAGTTTGGTTACTAAAAATTTATACATTTAAGTCTAATGACCATTAGTTGAGCTCATATAATCTTTCTCACGAACATACAGAATTCCATGCCAGAAAACCCTTCTACATCTATTATGATGGTTAATTTCAATGTGTCAACATGGCTAGGCCATGGGGTGCCCAGATATTTGATTTAACATTGTTTCTGGATGTATCTGTGGGGGCGTTTCTGATGAGATTGACATTTGAATTGGTAGAGTGAATATAGAAGCTTGTGTTCTCCAATCCACGGTAGGCCTGAATAAAATAAAATGGCTATGCGAAAAAGAATTCTCTCTCTGACTGCCTTCAAGCTTAGACACTGGTTTTCTGACTTTAGAATCAGACTCAGCCTCAAATTTACACTACTGATTCTCCTGGTTTTCAGGCCTTTGAACTTAGACTGAAACTATACCATCTTCTCTCCTGGTTCCCCAGAATTTAGACTACAGATTTTGGGAGGCAATTCCTTATAATATAACATATGTACATGTTCTGCTTATCTTGGGAGCTCAGACTATTAAGACTAATAGATCTGTTTTTAATAAAGCCTAACAATCATGTACACAGCACCTGATATGCAACGTCTATCTGGGATCTGTAAGATTTCTTCATAGTTACTGCACATATTGTAAATGTCCCTTTCAATTATGTCTTCAATTAATTCTTACTCCTAACTCTCTCCTGTTTCCTTCACCATTACAAATTTTGCAAATTATTTAGAACTCTGCTCACATGTTCCCACTTTCACAATGATTAAGAAAAAAATAAGAGCAAACAGAAAATTTAAATAAATCAGAATGACAAACTTTTCTGCACAACTTTAAGAAATTTTCTTTCCTTGTTTTATCTCACACTGATATCCTCCTTTTCTGAATTACTTTAATAGTTAGATATTGGTCCACATGATTCAGTTATTTAATTTATTTCTTCCTGTGTTTTTGGCAGAAGCTGCTACTTGTTCTCTAGTATACAGTCTCTTCATGTTAGTAATGAAATCAATTTCTAGCTGGTTGCATGGTCAACCAGATGAAGAATGCATTTCCCAACCTCTTTGAAGCTATACCTGCCCATGTGACTATGTGTGGTTCAATCATGTATAGGAATTGACGTATATGACTTCACGGAGCTTTTTTAAAATGAAGAGTCACACCTTTCTATTTCCTTTCACCACCTGCTACCTCCAGCAGGACCCATTCTTGACCAAAATGTTGGAGGCTACATCAAGGAATGGCTGAACAGAGAAACTGATGGCTTCTGGGTTTTTCCAGTGTATGGAAATCCCATACAGTTCCCAAACTGATTCATTTTTTAAAGAAATCTCTCTCTTCTTTAAGTCACTATTTTTTGGCTCTTTTTTTCCCTTGAATCCAAAGTTAAGCCTAACTGATACATACTGCTTTATAATTGTTTTATGGTTTTTTTTAATGTATTTTTTTTCTCCTTTATAAAACTTTAAGCTGTTTAAGTGACTACTGTACCTCTCAGAGGGGCACAAAACTCAATTCTCAGATCCATAGTAATAATCAGTAAAAACTCATTAGAGTGATTGATAATCACCATTCTGCTCCCCAAATGCCCAGGGGCAAGACTCCAAACTGTGGCAGAGTTGTGAAATAACTGCCCTGGGCAAGTTTATAAATCATTTAAGGTTTCCATTTGTCTGTGAAGTTTCACGGCACTGTTCTTTAGACAACGTTAGACTAGAGTGTACAAGTAAGACTCACCTATTCCTCAAGTATTTTAAATCCACATAGCAAATATTTAACTCCCTACCAAGTTCCCTGTTAAGAACCCAAATGGCTATTTGCATCTCTGTTCATATATTGATACAGCAGCATTTATTGATTTGTATGTTCTGCTTATCACTATGACATTAATCCTTATTAACACTAATGCAGCTTACCACAACTCTAATTAAGATTCACCAGGATAAAATTGAGATTGGGACAATTCTTATTTTTGCTTAAACTAGCTCGTCCATTCCCATTTGTTGGACTTTTCCTATTCATTTATTGTAACTGCTGTTTCTCATTAACTCTGCAGAGCAATGTTTCATTTTGATAGAATGGTGCCTGAGAAAATCAAAGGGTGTTTTAAAATTCATTTACAAAAATAGAGAAAAATCAGCGTATGAAGGGAATCAAGTAGTATTATTAATGTTATTAATAATAATCACATTATTTGAGGACATTTTTCATATCTGGGGGGTTTTAAAGTCTGGAATTACATTAAGATCTAAGTATAACTGCTTGGGTATTGAATGGAGACAACTGCAACTTTTACATCTTGGAGTGTGGGGTCAGAGGAAATCTTTAATGTGACAATGTGTCAGTTACGCGATGGGATCCTGGAAGCTGAAATACACTACAGATTCACTTCTAAATTTGATCAACTGACCCTATGTGGGTTCCTTTTAATCAGTTGTGATGACATTTTGAAATATTTATTTCCCAAATCTAAATTTGCAAGTATGTGTGATTGATGCTATAAATCAGACAGTAAGAGGACTTGCAGAGACCATCACACCTTCTCCATAATGTTCCATTTAAACCATTTCCACTCCTGTAAGATTTGCAGAGAGAATTCCTTAAGAGAAAAGTTGAACCATACCCAACTAAATTATCCCTTCTGAACATTAGGACATTATTATCGTACTATTTGATCCTCGGGTATGAAAGGAAGATTACTCCCCGTGATGGTGCCGAAAGATGTCGAAATCTCAAGCCATATCTTTATCTCAAGAGATATTCAATTATATTTGTGAAGCAATATAACAATACTTGTGAAAATATCTAAATCAACCATTCAATTTGTTTCTGTCTTTGCTTTTTTCTGTTTTATTATTTGTATGTGAGATCTGTTTCCCATGGAAATAAATTAATTTTACTTTCATTTTTAATAGTTAACACATATATCTAATATCAAATTTAAAAGATGTACAGTATAAAGAAAGCTAAGCCTTCTTCCCATTCTTTTTCTAGGTAATGTAATTCCACTTTTGGAAGGCAACCACTGTTACCAGTTGCACAGACATATTTTGTGTATATCCAGGTAAACATAAATTAATAAAATTGCATTTACTAACTCAAAGAGCATGCATTTTTAAAAATTTGATTAGTTGTTGTTAAATTGTATTCCACAATGACTGTTCCTATTTGTATTCTACCAACAGTTTATAAGAATACCCATTACCTGGTAATCTCACCAACACTTTCAGTAATAAAGTATTTTGTTATTTTCCAATAGGATAAGTTTTAATTAGTGTCTCATTTTTTAACATGAATTTGAATGGTTTACTTGGGCCATTTTTATTGTTGGTTTCATACATAGTCTTTCGCAGTAATTTTTATGAGATCAATTTGTATCTAAAAAATTGTTCTTATATTAAGAAAATTCCCTTTTCTGCACTCTGAGTTGCAAATGTTTTATAGTTTATTATTTGATTTTTTTACTGCATATGTGGTTGATTTGGAGAATTTAGATTTTTATGTAACTAAATTATATCAGCATTTATTTTATGCCTCTTGATAGGCAGTACTTCCAAAATCCACCCACAGACCAAGAACAGTTGAAAAACTATTATAATTCTCTATTACGTTTCTTATCTTACATTTTAAATTTTGATCCATTTGTCCTTTATTTTAGTATTAGCCTGAAATAGAAATTCAGCTTATCACTTTTTCAGATTATGAATAAGCTGTCTCCAAATCATATATTAAATAATCTATTTTCCTGCTTTTTTTGTAATGCCTTCTTTACTATACACCAAATATCGATTTGGTAATCAAATGTAAAAGCTAGTACTGAAGAACACGTACTTCGGTCCAGCCCACTCTCAACACTTTACGAATGATAAATCATTTTATTTTTAAAATTATCCTACTTAAAATTTTTGTGTATGTCTTCATATGTAGAGCTGGTTTTTACTGGCTCCTAAGAGAAATTGTTAAATTTCTAAGACTTATGAAGCCAGTTCTTAAATATAGTCCTTATTTAAAATCAAATTATCAGTATTAATTTAAGCAAATTATACCAAAAACAAGTCATAAATTTTTTTTAAATTTCCTATGCAATAATTTTACTATTGTTTATTCTTTTTAGATGATGCACAACTAGAGATACATCTCTTTTTAATTTTGCTTCAGGTAGCATCAAGTATATAGCTTGGAATTTATTATGGTGAAGTACTTACATCACAGAAATTTGAAAAAATCAGAGCTTTTTTTCCTTCTGTAGATCTGTTGTTAATGATTACAATTATTATGTGTAATTATGTGATGTTTATGTTTATGTATTTTCATCTATATATGCTCCATGTGCATCAATGTTTTGTATACACGTGCATGTGTATATGAATGTGTGCATATGTATCATCTATGTGTATATGTGATTCATATACTCATTTATATGAATCATATATTTATGACTGTCCATACATTTTAAGATATTCAAATCTCTTTCCTTATCTGTTTGCCTATTCATCTGGTATTACCAACCAATTTTAATTATTGTGACTGTATAACATGTTTTAATATTGCATGAGAGAGAGTTACAGATTATTATTCTCTACATTCAGAATTTGTTCCTTCTATTAATGTTTTTAAAATTATCTGCATTATTTTTCTTTGTTTTCATCGAATTTTCCAGATAATTGTCATGGTATTTTAAAAATTGTGATTGTTAAATTCATAAATTACTTAGGAAGATTGGTGTGTTTATAGTGTAAAGTATATTTACCAGGAACACAGTGTTTGTTTTCATTCACTAATGTTTTCTTTTGCTTTACTCAAAACCTTTTCTGTGTCTTCTTTGCTTTTCCTCTGCACCCTCTCTAAATTATGCTGGTGCTGTACGTTCCTTAACAATTTGGTTAAATTCTTCTTTCGAAGCTTAGGTCTATTTTTCTTGTTTGTTTTGTTGTTCTCAAGCCTAGAAGTTGGTAATGGGGATAGTAAATCACTTGCCTATTTTCTCTTTACTTCTATGGCAATTGGTCTGTTTAGATTTTATTTTCTGAGTTCAGCTTTAATAATTTTATATTTGTCCAGAAAATAATTCATTTTATGCACACTCTCAAACAGATATGAGCAAAGCAACCATTGAGCAGCAGTGGTGAGTGCCCTGCCTGCATCCCCCAGGAATTCTCCAGCTAGTATCTCCATCTCTTTGCATAAGGCCTTTTTCTAAATTGCGGAAGACAGATTGTGTCTGGGAATGCTGGAAGCAGCATTCAAACAATGACTGATAGAAGTTGATGTGTATGTATCCCAGTTACCCCACTCCATGAATGAGGTAAATCTAAGGCTTGTGCTTTAAATGCATTTTCAGGTTAATCTCCAGTGCCCTACCCATGGTGATAGCTGTATTGATGACAGTCTTTGTTTTGTCTTTGCTTTTTCCTTTTGACACAAACTGCCCTGAGCCTCACAAAGAAACTACTTCCACCCGAATCTTTGTCAGAGGATTAACTTCTAGGAAGACCCAAACTAACATATAGATTTTGTTATCTTTCAATCTGTATCTCTGATTATTTCTCTAAATTTGTTACTTTTGTTAATATATCAGCTTGTTGTTTCATAAAAATATGTATTTTAAGGGTTTTTCAACTGAGGAAATACTGCTCTGAGAAAGTATTAAAAATGTGTAGGGGTCTTAATTGTCACAGTGAGAAAGAGTGGTGATATTTACTTCCAAAAGCCAGGGATGCAAAGTGCCCTTCATTTATCATTATACAGCCTCATATAACAACAACAAAAGAATCCCCTCTAAAACATCAATTGCAACTCTGTTGTGAAGTCTACATTATTAGGTCTTCCATAGAAACAAAGTGCTATTGCTTTTCTGTTTCTTAATTCATTTATTTATGTTTTAATATATGATCACTTCTTTCGTTTACATTGGACCTATTGGACCTATTTTATTTTTCTATTTGTAACATATAAGTGAGTTCATAAGACTTTATTTGCATTTTAAATAATAAAATCAACTTTTATTTTTTTGAGACAGAGTTTCACTCTTGTTGCCCAGGCTGCAGTACAATGGCACGATCTGGGCTCACTGCAACCTCTGCCTCCTGGATTCTAGTGATTTTCCTGCCTCAGCTTCGCGAGTGGCTGGGATTACAGGCACCTGCTACCATGCGGGGCAAACTTTTGGATTTTTAGTAGAGATGGGGTTTCACCATGTCGGCCAGTCTGGTCTGAAACTCCTGACCTCATATGATCCACCCACCTTGGCCTCCCAAAGTTCTGGGATTACAGGCATGAGGCACCATGCCCCACCAAAATCGGTATTTTTTTTTTTTTTTTAAGTCTTGTTATGTCATCCAGGCTGGACTGCAGTGGCACCATGTCAGCTCAGTGCAACCTCTGTCTCCTGGGTTCAAGCAATTCTCAATATCTGAGTCTCCCAAATAGCTGGGACTACAGGCATGCACCACCAAGCCTGGCTACTTTTCACATTTTTAGTAGAGATGGAGTTTCTCCATGTTAGCCAGGCTGGTCTCAAATTTCTAACATCAAGTGATCCACCTGCTTCAGCCTTTCAAAGTGCTGGGATTACAGGCGTGATCTACCATGCCTGCCCTGATAAAATTAATTTTTATTCGAATATTCAAGGCTAGGAACCTTTTTATTAAGTGTATCTTATACACTATGTGTAATGTGCTTATTATTCTTATTTTCCTTTTTTAAAAAAAATAATTTTAGAGGCAGGGCCTTGCTCTGTCGCTCAGGCTGGAGTGCAGTGGTATGATCCTAGCTCACTGCAGCCTTGAACTCCTGTGCACAAGCAATTTTCCTGCCTCTTGAGTAGTTGAATATCTAGAACTACAAGCCGGTGCCACAGTGCCCGCCTATTTTTATTTTCTTGGAGAGATGAGTGGTTTTGCTATGTTGCTTGGGCTGGTCTTGAGCTCCTGGACGCCAGTGATCTCCTACCTTAGCGTCTCAAAGTGCTGGGATGACAGACAGGAGCCACTGCTCCTAGGTTTATTCTTACTTTCTAATTACAAAAAATTATATTTACTTTTTTGGTTACTCTTAACATTTATTATTATTATATTATTTTATTGTTTTAATTTAATTTTATTTTTTTATTGTATTTTAGGTTTTGGGGTACATGTGAAGAACATGCAAGATTGTTGCATAGGTACACACATGATAATGTGATTTGCTGCCTTTCTCCCCATCACCTATATCTGGCATTTCTCCCCATGCTCTCTCTCCCCAACTCCCCACCCCCTGCTGTTCCTCCCCTATTTCCCCACCACAGACCCCAAGGTGTAGTGCTCCCCTCCCTGTGTCCATGTGTTCTCATTGTTCAACACCCGCCTATGAGTGAGAACATTCAGTGTTTGATTTTCTGTTCTTGTGTCAGTTTGCTGAGAATGATGGTTTCCAGGTTCATCCATGTCCCTACAAAGGACACAAACTCATTGTTTTTGATGGCTGCATAATATTCCATGCTGTATCTGTGTCACATTTTCCCTGTCTAGTTTCAACAGCTGAATTGACCAAGCAGAAGAAAGGATATCAGAGGTCGAAGATCAACTCAATGAAATAAAACGAGAAGGCAAGATTAGGGAAAAAAGGGTAAAAAGAAATGAACAAAGTCTCTAAGAAATATGGACTATGTGAAAAGACCTAATGTACGTTTGATAGGTGTACCTCAATGTGACGGAGAGAATGAATCCAAGCTGGAAAATGCTCTTCAGGGTATTATCCATGAAAACTTCCCCAACCTAGCAAGGCAGGCCAATATTCAAGTCCAGGAAATACAGACAACACCACAAAGATATTCCTCAAGAAGAGCAACCCCAAGACACATAATCATCAGATTCACCAGGGTTGAAATGAGGGAGAAAACATTTTTCAAGGTTTTTTCCCAAAACTTTTCCATGTGGTAAATTTTTGTTGTTTTTATTTTGTCGTTGTGCTGTTACTATTATTAAATTCTAATTTTATTGAGTTATGATCACAGAATAAACTTTGTAATACTTTCACATTTGAGAAACTTCAAGATTTTCTTTGTGGTTTAATATGGGTCACTTTCACTGTAATTCTTATTACTTAAAAATAAAACATATTTTGTTTTATTTCATATATTATATTTAATTAATAAATTAAATGTAAATTACACTATTCATATTTTATTTATACTATTTATATTTTTAAAATATTAATTATACTATATACTGCTTTTTGATATCTTAGTTACCCTCCCGCATTAATATGTTACTTCAATTTTATATATTTTTATTTCTTCCTTTCTGCCATGAACTGCGTGGGGTTAAGTTTTTTAAATGTATTTCTGTCTATTTGTCCCTATATTTGCTTTATACATTTTGATAGAGTTAGCTGTTATCTTGACAATAATAACTTATAAGCTTTATTTGTGTATTTTGCTCCTTGTAAAGTATCTTTATTCATCTCTTTTCATATTTTAACCTAAATTCTATATTTTTGATAAAATTATGTTTTTCATTTTTTCCTTTTAATTTCATTCGTGTGTAGAGCTTTTCTCCATCTTTCTTTTTATCCTTTTAACTTTTCCAAAGTCTTGTGGTTTTGCAGTCTTTTGATGTCAGGATTTATGCGAATTATGTTCTATAATCAGTTATAAAATATTTTATCTTTTACTTGTTAAGCTTAGAACATTTATATTTATTGATATGACATGTGCTTTACTATAATTTTCTTCATATTTATATTATTCCTTCTGTTTTTCAAAACTATTTTGTGTGCAGTTGTGCTTGTATCTTTATATATTTGACCTTTATTCTCTTTATGTTTTCAAGCATATTTGTCCTTATTCTGATAAAATTAAAGTTTTAAAATTTGATTATTATAATTTTAACTCTGGATATAGTTTTAAAATATTTATTAATTGACAAATAAAATTGTATCTATTTATCATGCACAACATGATGTTTTGAATTACAGATATGGTGTGAAGCAGCAAATTTGAGCTAATTAACATATACATTACCTCACATACTTACCATTTCGTGGTGAGAACACTTAATATATAATCTTTAAATAATATCCAAGAACACAATATACATCATTACTAGCCATAGTCATTATGTTGCATAATAGATCTCTTGGACTTTTTCCTCCTATCTAGCTAAAATTTTATATCCTTTGACCAACAGCACCCAATTCCTTTTCCATCTTTAGGTAAAGGAATCTAAGCAGAGTTTCTTGCTCCTCTAGACTGGCTGCTCTGCTCTCCGATGCCTGTGCTACACAGACACCTAAAAGTATTTTTCTGATGTTTGATTTGCGCTTCCAGTGAAGTTCCTAGAGAGAGATCCTGTAAGACAATGTTAATCTCACATTTTTTATGTCCCAAGGGTTTTACACTCTCTTGCCAGCCCACATTGTACTTTCACCAGTTTTGCAAATATATTAGCTGAAATTTTCTTACTGGTGTCAAGATATACTACCCCAAGTGAAAAAGGACTCCAGCCTCCTCATGCCTTCAGAAATAATCTCTTCTTTTATATTGGGCACAATTTATTCTTCTTTAATGGTTTCGGAAAAAGCTTTTACTTTGAAGTTAATCTGGTTCCCTTCCTTTTCTTTTATTTGATTTTGTTTAGTTTTTTTGAACTTTTATTTTGGATTCCGAATTGCACATGTGTAGGTTTGTTACCTGAGTATATTGCATGATGCTGAGGTTTCTTCACAGAAGATATGATTCTGTGCTTAGAAGACTCTAAAGGCTCCATCAAAAAGCACCTGGAACTGATAAATGACTTCAGTAAAGTTTTGGGATACAAAATTAATGTACAAAAATCAGTAGCATTTTTATACACTAATGATGTTCAAGCTGAGAGCCACATCAAGAATGCAATTCCGGCCAGGGGCGGTGGCTCACGCCTGTAATCCCAGCACTTTGGGAGGCCGAGGCTAGTGGATCACGAGGTCAAGAGATCGAGGCCATCCTGGTCAACATGGTGAAACCCCGTCTTTACTAAAAATACAAAAAATTAGCTGGGCATGGTGGCGCGCGCCTGTAATCCCAGCTACTCAGGAGGCTGAGGCAGGAGAATTGCCTGAACCCAGGAGGCGGAGGTTGCGGTGAGCCGAGATCGCGCCATTGCACTCCAGCCTGGGTAACAAGAGCGAAACTCCGTCTCAAAAAAAAAAAAAAAAAAAAAAAGAGAAAGAAAAGCTGGGCATGGTGGCTCTCGCCTGTAATCTTAGCACTTTGGGAGGCTGACGTGGGTGAATTACAAGCTCAGGAGTACAAGACCAGCCTGGCCAAGTTGGTGAAACCCCATCTCTACTAAAAATACAAATATTAGCCAGGGGTACGGTGGCGGGCGCCTGTAATCCCAGTTACTTGGGAGGCTGAGGCAGATAATTGTTTGAACCTGGAAGGAGGAGGTTGCAGTAGGCCAAGATCACACCACTGCAATACAGCCTGGGTAACAGAGCGAGACTCCATCTCAAAAGAGAAAAAACAAAAGAGAGAGAGAAATTATTTACAGATATTAATTATATTTGTATTATCTGCAGAGATAGTACAGGTGATAATAATAAAACAATATGGATGTTTGTTGTAGATATAGACAAGCTGGTTATAAATTTATATGAAAGTGGAAAATAATTAGAATAGCCAAAAAAGTTTTGAAAAAGAACAAAGTGGGTCACTCACACTACCTAAATCCTTTTTATAAAGCTAGTATAATCCAGACAGCATGGCAATGGAAAAGGAAAGACACATAGATCAGTGAAACTGTAAAAAGTCTAGAATTAAAACCACACAAATACTATCTTTTTTTGACAAATGCAAAGGCAATTTGATGGAGAAAGGATCAACTTTTTCAAATTATTATACTGGGCCAATCAGATATTCATATGCAAAATAAATTTAAAAAAACAGACAGTCTATATTTCAAGGCTAATGTAAAGCAAAACCCAAAATAGATTATAGATATAAATATAAAACATGAAACTATAAGAAAATTGATATGACCTTGGATTAGATAGTCCTTAGATACGACACCAAAAGAAAAATTGGTGAAAAATAAATTGAAAATTCTGACTTTATAAAAAACTGAAAATAAGCCGGGTGCGGTGGCTCACACCTGTCATACCAGCACCTTGGGA
This sequence comes from Sapajus apella, assembly GCF_009761245.1. Classification (NCBI taxonomy): domain Eukaryota; kingdom Metazoa; phylum Chordata; class Mammalia; order Primates; family Cebidae; genus Sapajus; species Sapajus apella. The sequence continues at coordinate 5,769,083 of NW_022436997.1, forward strand.
AGCCGAGGCGGGCATATCACAAGGTGAAGAGTTCAAGAACAGCCTGAATAATATAGTGAAACCCTGTCTCCACTAAAAATACAAAAATTAACCAAGCGTGGTGGCACTCACATGTAGTCCTAGCTACTCGGGAGGCTGAGGCAGGAGAATCGCTTGAACTCTGGAGGCAGAGGTTGCAGTGAGCCGAGATTGCACCACTGCACTCCAGCCTGGGCGATAGAGCAAGACGATGTCTCAAAAAAAAAAAAAAAATTGAAATTAGAAAAACTCTTGTCTGAAAAAGTGTCAAGAGAATGAAAAGATAATTATGAACCAGAAGAATACATTTGCAAATCAGATAACAAAAGACTTGTGATCAGAGAATTAAACAGACCCATTTAAAAAACATGGGTAGGCTAGGCCCAGTGGCTCATGCTTGTAATTATAGCACTTGGGGAGACTCAAGACAAAGGACTGCTTAAATCCAGGATTTTGAAACTAGCCTGGGCAACATAGGAAGACACCATCTCTAAAAAAAAAAAAAAAAAAAAAAAAAAAATAAAAAATAAACCAGGCATGGTGCTATGCCAGTAGTAGTGAGTAGTAGTAGTTCTAGCTATTCAGGAGACTGAGAGGGGAGGATCACTGGAGCCCAGGAACTTGAGGGTGCAGTGAGCTATGATTGCAGCACTGCACTTCTGCCTGGGTGACAGAGGAAGATCCTGTCCTTAATATATATATGGACAAAAGATGTTAAAATCATTCAAAAGGGAGGATATAAGTATAGCACATGACCATATGAAAAGATGCTCAACATTTTGGAAATGCATATAAAATGACAACATAGTATCATTTAAAAAAATTGCTTGAAGATTGAAAACATCAAATGCTGACAGGTATAAGAAGTGACTCTGACAGAAATGTAAAGTGCTGTATTTAGAAAAGAATTTGGCACTTCCTTACAAAGTTATACTTTTTTAAGATTTGACATGGGATTATTTTTTCAATTGTTTGCCCAGATGATACAACAATTAATGTCATGCAAAAACTTATACAAAAAGTTCATAGCACTTTTATTTGTATTTTTTAAAAGGTGGAAGCAAACCAAATGCCTTTCAACAAAACTGGAATGTTTTTGATGTACACAAATACATACAAATGGTGTTGTATATATATAATGGAATACTATTCATCAATAAAAAGAAATAAGATAATAGAGTTATCATTTGATACAGCAGTTCCATTTCTACATATGTGTCCAAGAGACATAAAAACATGTCCAGAAAAAACTTGTAATGAATGCTCATTGCAACATTATTCATTATAGCCAACTATTCTTAATAATTGGAAGCCATTCAAATGTCCGTGAATTGATAAATGGCAAAATAAAAAGGAATTTATCCATACAATGGAATGTAATTTGGCAATTAAAAATAAATGAAGTACTTACACATGCTACACGTGGATGGAACTTGAAAACATTATGCATACTATATGAAAGAATCAGCCACAAGTTGTATGATTCCATTTATATGAAGTGACCAGGATAAGCAAATCCATAGAGAAAGAAAAACTGATGGTCTTTCTCAGAGCTGTGAATTTCATGAAGGGGAAAGTGGGGAGGGTGTGAGAAGAATGGGGAGTGACTGCTAATATTTACAGGGTTTTTTGGGAGGTAATGAAATTTTCTAAAATTGATGTTGGTATTGTTGCACAACTCTATATATATTTAAAAAATACTGAATTGTACATATTAAATGGGGGAACTGTATGATGTTTGAAACTCAATAAAAGTTATAAAATAATAAATACAGGATTGATAAATGCAACAACATGGTTAAGTCTCAAAGGCACTACTGAGTGAATTGGGTTGATCCCAAGAAATCATTCTTTTAATGTTATGCATCATAATTTAATTTAGATGGCAAGCTTGAAAAGATCTATGGTGATGAAGAAGAGTTCATTCGTTCTAGGGGGTTAGGGATTAGGGGAGGGCTTCATGACAAAAGGACAGCATGAAGAAATTATTTTGGGTGATGGAACTGTTGTGTATCCTGCTTGTGGTGGTGTTTACACAAATCTAAACATGAGTTAAATATAGAACTTTATAACAAAAATTTTTCTGCTACATGAATTTTTTAAAAGTAATAGGAAGCGAAACATGACACAAAACATCAACATGCAGAAGGTGAATTTTATGTTTTTCTTATCTGAGAGTAGTACTTTTTTTTCTTTTTACACTTTTAAAATGTTTATCTTATGTACCCAAGGAATAACTACTTGATGAGAAGTTGTCAAACATTGCACTTCACTTGATAAGGGCATCTTACCAAAACTAATCTGAGGAAACAAGAAAGACTTTTATGAGTCCATCCTGGGCACCTTGACATTTAACTAGGTTTTTGACACCTGACCGGGCTTCTGTATTCTGTATCCAGAAGCTCTTATTGGCTCTTCTGACATAGTAATTTTTACGCAATGCCAGCCTCATTGAATACCTCAACCACTAACCTGCCCATCTCTCTTATTCTGAGTGGAATATATCCTATTTCCACTATCAGAGTCTTAAAGGTAAAGAAAAATGTTGTGTACTACAAGTTTTAAATATACCTTATTATCCAACTAAGGAAATTAGATGATCAGTTTATCTTTGCTCAATAATTAAATTATGTCTGCTCCAAAATATCTTTAAAAACTAACAACACTAAAAAGGCTGAGAAGATACTTGATGGAATTAATACTTGTAGTACCACTCATATCTTATTCTTTTCTAATATAGGTAAGGTCTGGATTTTGTCAATTTTTTTTTAACCTATCACTGAATAAAGTCAATTAGCATTTCTAAAATTGATTAATTTTTCTTTGAACTACACTTTGTACCTTATAGATTCTTGGAAGTAATATAAGTATGTGATCATGCTGACTTTATCATAAGGTGTACATACACTGATGTGAGTTTAAACAAATCGATTTAGAATGTTCATATAAGTAATTTACTTTTGCCTTGTTTTGACTATATTATAATGGAGATAGCATAATACAGTGAACTACCCTAGCTTCATTTTTCTAGAATTTCAGTTTCCTTGCATAGCAATATGATGGTAACATATCTACCTGAATTGCCTACCTTACAAAATCATTGTTTCAATGTTTTTATTAATATAGTATATGACCATTCATTCAGTCACCCTTGCCAGAAGCTAGGGTCTCATGACAGAATCTCTTTTTTCATTTAATCCTCTAAAACCATGAAATCAGACCTATGAAGGTATAATCTCAAGGTCCTAAGACTAACACCTGCCCATACCCTCCTCTGCATTCCTCTCCACCTCAGATGAGGGCTTCATTCTTATATGGATAACTAAACTTTCTATCTGAATAACTGATTGCAAATAAGACTTTTACAACCACCATAATCTCCCATTATCACCCCCATTTTATCTTCACATTAATGACATGATGGTCTGTCTAAAGCAGAGATCTAACCATGTCTTCTGGTCTCTTTAAATTCCATCAAAGTCTCCTTCTTGAGATTAAGCTCAAACCCCTTCCACTAATCACATGTTAAAATATAATGATAATCTGACCTCTGGTTGCCTCTGCAGTTTTATTTTCCACCAATGCCTATATAAGCATAATTTGTTCGAGTCCAGATCAACCACTTGCAATTGAACAAAGACAGAATTCTATTTTATACCTGTGTAGCACAAACTATACATTTGTATGTTATGCTCAAATTGTCTATCTTGCCTCGCTACATCCCTCCTTTTGTGTTCCTAATGCCTATATGTAATTTAAAAAATAATAATAATTAATGAAGTTCAAGGTACTAAAAAGATTTTCCTGACCACCATGCTAAGGTAGAGAACTGTTGTCTTTACTTCTTGAGTACTTTATAATAGCTTTTATTATACAGTCTTACTGACTCTGCCTTTCTTTCCTCACTACACCGTAATCTTCACAAAGGAAGAATCACTTAAAAAAAAAAAGGCCGGGCGCGGTGGCTCAAGCCTGTAATCCCAGCACTTTGGGAGGCCGAGGCGGGTGGATCACGAGGTCAAGAGATCGAGACCATCCTGGTCAACATGGTGAAACCCCGTCTCTACTAAAAATACAAAACATTAGCTGGGCATGGTGGCGCGTGCCTGTAATCCCAGCTACTCAGGAGGCTGAGGCAGGAGAATTGCCTGAACCCAGGAGGCGGAGGTTGCGGTGAGCCGAGATCGCGCCATTGCACTCCAGCCTGAGTAACATGAGTGAAACTCCGTCTCAAAAGAAAAAAAAAAAAAAAAAAAAAAACCCTGTATATCTAGCACATGACATAGTAGTTTGTGTACTACTACAGGTGCTCTATAACTTTTGATTGAATACATGTTATATGTGAAAGTATTTTATCAACTACAATATAAATCACTGTGATTATTACCACCCACAAGTTAAATGTTAGGATAATGTAATATTTGAGTCCTTTTGCTAAATTATGAGAGCCTTTTCTTGATCAAATTTGTGAACTATAATATAAACCAGGTTCTGGTTAAATAATGTAAAGTATTGTGATCTGTTCTTAGATGTGCTACTTACTCATTTGTTGTTCAATTTTGGGCAAAATACTTAATCTCTGTGAATCACAGAGTGATTGCAAGTGGTTGATTTGGACTTGAACAAATTATCTGCAAAATGAGAATATTAACTATTAATTTACAAAGTTATTAGATTTATATATATATCACTGGATGTGTCATGTATGCATAATGGAGTTGGTACATTTTCTCTTTATTTGCAATATAATATATAGGCACATATGAATTTGTAGCTGCTATTATTGTTATTCTTATTTAAAAATAAATGTAGAGGAATAAATAATATGTCTTCATATTTATGTGGTGACTTTATATTCCATGTATATTTGTGACTTGGGGCACTGTTCATAAAACAAAAATATGTGGTACCAGATATTGTATGCTGCCAGATGTCACATTCTATCCTTAATACATAAGGAGAGGAAAAAATTTGTGGAGAGCTGAATCAAATCATCTGTATTATTTATTGATATACATCCTCCTCTCCCATATGGACTAACTGGTCTAGGTATTGGGTTTATTTTTATAAATGAACTTGATGAATAATTGAATATGAAACTGCCCCTGCTATTCTGTCCTTGGACTCTTGGGGCATTAAGAATTCATGGCTCTCTTGACCTGCAAGCTTCTACTCCTATTCCAGCAGCACTGTGTGGTGTCTGAGAAGAGATTTGTCACTCAAGCTGAATTGTATGGTGTTATTCTGATGTGCAAAATGTTGACCCAGTGGAAGTCTCTGGACTCATTTTCATTAGTGATTTAAACACATTTGGAGAGTAGGATGGGGCAGGCAACAGATTACTTGCTTCTCAGCATGGCAAAACCACCTTTATTGTCACTGCCCACTGGCTCAGAAGCAATTAGCCTCCTAAGTATGTAGTTTCTTCTGCATTCCAGTGAGCTGATTTGTGCTGATATTAGATTCCTGGGGATCACCAGTGAGAGCCAACTCTCCACTTATTAATCAGGCAGAACAGAGTTCCTAAAAACAGGGCTGGGCCTTCCCCTAAGCACCCATCCTACTCTCCATTCATAGCTTAGGGGAAGGCACCTGGTTCCAGGACTCTGTTCATTTTGAATATTTATTTACACCTATCTTGAGCATTATGCACATAAGAGTGTCAGCTAGCTTTAAAAAATATTAAATAAAGCTTATTTGAATAAGTTATCAGATCCTTTGCTACTTAATTATTCAGTATCTATGAACCAGCTACTAACCTCTTAGAAATGGGAAACCTGTTTCTCCCCTAATTGGTGTCAGCGAATCATGTTTCCTTGTCCTTGAGGTAGGGTTTAGGGCTCAGCTTCACTCAGTCCCCGGTATGGGCATTGCATTGTCCTAATCTCCTTCAGTTTAAAAATTACAGAAATCTCACGGAAAGCTGTTGTAGTCTGCAGTTAGAAAGCAGTCATTGTAGAAGAGCTGAGACGAGCAGAGATGATATTCCGTAATTGTAAATATTGCCCTGGATATTAAAAATACGAGAGGGACAAAGTAACATCACTTTGAGACAGAATGGTCTGGATAATTTTATACTATTTGCAAAGAATAAAAACAAAAATTTCTTTCCTCACATTCCAGAAAATAATTTAGTTCTCCCTCTGCAGCAGTTACTATCATTTATCACTGTCTTTCATCCATAAAGAATTTTCCACTAAATAAATTTCTTTAAAAAGCCCAAAATAATACAATGGAACAAAATTGTTCAAAGTCCATTTGAACACCAATCATGCTAATTCCCAGCCTGTTCCTGGGATTGTTGGAGGTCAGGCTTCTGTCTTGGGCAGGACTGTTTAGCAAGTGAGCCAAGCAACAGCAGGGGTTCAGCCATTCAATTCTTCTCTAAGATCCTGCAGAGATGATCACTGGTCATGGGCTTCCTGTTGGCCTGTCTGCCTGCACATCCTTCAGTCCTCACCATCACTCCACCCACTCTGTTTTTCTGAACAATTTTTATTTTTTAAACCAAGAAAATAATCTATATATATTTAGCTCTCAAGTGTTTTTGATGCACCTAGTGTTTCACTTTACATCACTTTGGGAGTGGCAGACACGATTCCCAAAGATTTTGATACAAAGCTGAGGTTGTGGGGATGGTCAAGAAATATGAGCTTTTAACTGGCATTTAAGATATTCAAGCATGGTGATTTTGGGAACATAATTGGAGCAACATTACTGTAAGGAAAGAAAATCTGTTATTTTTTTAAATTACTATATGTATTTAAAGTATACAGTATGATGATTTGATATACATATACATCATGAAATTATTATAGCCAAGAAAATGAACATATCCATCACCTCGCAAAATTATCTTTGCGTGTGTGTGTGTATGTGTGTGGTATATGCACAAAAAATCTCCTATCTTAGAAAATTTTCAGTATACAATACAATAATATTAACTATGGTCCTCATGCTGCACATTAAATCACTAGAGTTCTTCAACTTAACTGCAACTTTGTACCTTTTGACCTACATCTCTCCATTTCTTCCTCTTCTCTTGCCCCTGGTAACCAGTGTTCTCCTTTCTGTCTCTGTGTGTTTGGCTCTTTCTAAATTCTACATATAAGTGATATTATGTAGCAGTTTTTATTTCTGTATCTGGCTTCGTTCTAGCATAATGCACTTCAGTTTCATTCATTTTACCACAAATGGCAGGATCTCCTTTTTTAAGACTGGATAATATTTCATTACACACACACATACAGCGCACACACACACACAGCGCACACACACACACATACACACATAAACACATACATTACAATTTCTTTTTGTATTTATCCAGTGATGGACTCTTAGGCATTTTAGGGTCTTGGCTATTGTGAAAAATGCTGCAATGAACATGTAACAGCATATATTTCTACCAAATACTGGTTTCATTTCCTTTGGAAACATACCCTCATGGTGGATTCCTGGACCATAAGGTAGTTCTATTTTTAATTTTTTGAGGAAGCTCTATTTTGTTTTATATGTCTACTAATTTACATTCCCACTGACAGTATACAATATTTCCCTTTTCTTTATATCCTGGCCACACCAGCAGTTTGTTATCTCTTATCTTTGGGATAATTGTCATCCTAACAGACATGAGGTGGTATCTCATAGTTTTGATTCACATCTCCTGGGTGATTACTAACGTGGCACATAGTTTTATTTACTTCTTGGCAATTTCTATATCTTCTTTGGAATAATGTGTATCCAGGTTCTTTGCTCATTTCTCAATCAGATTAGATTTTAAAATTTTCTTTTGCTATTGAGTTTTGTGAGTTTCTGATATTTTTAAGATATTAACCCCTGATCATCAATACGGTTTGCTAATTTTTTTCCTAGTCCATAGCTCTTCCTTTTATTTTATTGATTTATGTTGATTGTTTCATTTGCTGTACAGAAACATGTTAGTTTGACGTAGACTTACTTGTTTGTTTTTGCCTGTGTTGCCTGGGCTTTTGGTGGCATATCCAAAAAATCATTGCCAAGGCCAAAAGCAAAGAGATTTTTTTCCTGTGCCTTCCAGGAGTTTCACAGAGCAAATTTGTTTTTTGTTTTTTGTTTTTTTCAATTACTATTTTTTTTCAAGATGTTGCAAGGTGATTTATATTCATTTGATACTCACAAAACACACCTGTGAGTTAGGTATTAATAACTACATTTCTCAGGTGACAAAAAAAAAAAAAGAAAAAAGCAAGATTGAGAAACTTTAAGTACTTGCCCAAGGTTACACAGTTAGTGCACAGCAGAGCTGGGATGAAAACCCAAGTACATCTGATTCAAAATCCACCATTTCCACCGCATCATGCTGCCTCCTCAGGTAAGACCTTGCCAAGATGCTTGCCAACGAACCTGGCAACTGCTCATGCTGGCATTCTCCCGCTCTCATCTCTACATCCTTCTGTGCCTCCATAAGGACTAAATACCCATATATTTTTGGGCTTTGTCCCAAATAACGTGGGTGAGGCCAAAGAAAATTGAAAATACATTATCTGCTCTCCAGGATTATGGATTTTATTGGCAAAGACAGGTGTCACACATAACAGTATTTACAAAGAATAAATGACAATAATGTGATTATGACTTGAGGCTAACTTGGTTTTGAGATAAATAGTGCCCTATTTTTTACTTGAAATTGATGTTGATATTATGAATATTTCCTATATAGCAATAATGGCATGTGTCAATGTTAAAAAGTACATATTTCTAATTCCAGCAAAATCTCTAAAATATTGTGTCTCCTAAACTTTATGGAGCACATTATTTCTGAGGAAATCCTTAAAAAATTGAACAGCCTTTCACAATTAATATCATAATATATTCAAGGTAAACATTATGTTAAGAAAATACTGATCACCGTGGACTGAACTGATGAGAACAGAACCCTCTGGGGCTGCAAATACAGGGAATTCGTCACAGGCAACAAATGCAATTCACATCAAGAAACAAAATAAGTGATGCAGAGTCAGTACAGCACTCTAGTGTTAGAATCTAAGGAACCCAAAGTAATAAAACGATCTGAAAAACGCTATGAAATAATTATAAATAAAATACAAATTTAGAGTTGAGCTCTAAAGAAAGAGAAATGCAAAGATGTTCAAATTGAAGCAAGCCATCAAGGCAAAAACATTAATAGGAGGTGAACAACCCTAGTGTTTATAATAAGCTGTTGGGTTTAAAAGCTACAAAAGTATTCTAATGCACAGAGACCAGGTACAAAACCTAAGAGTGTGAGCCTGAATAAGGGAATAAGTTAGAATTGAACCTCTTGTGTAAATCCTAGGGCTCCAAATTCTCCCCATTATTTTGAGAAAATACTCTGTGGACACTGCATGGGGGTATTGAGATGCCTTCCTGGTAATAAAAGAAGGCATCAGCAAACAACTTTCATCTACAAGCTCTTTTGGGAGGTTGCCCCAATGAAAAGGAGCACTTTGATCAAATGCATACCCTTTACTGGGCCAGACCATCTTCAATGCCTGAGTATAGGATTTAGAAAAAAACAAAACAAAACTGTAAAGTCATTCCACCTCCAGAGCTTCTCACAAAAGTAGGCAAGTCATCTGCTGATAATGCATAGCTTAAATTCTCCCTCTGCCTGATACTGCGTTCTCTTTTCTTTCATAGGTGTTGATTCCAAAAGTCCTTTTAGTATGTCTCTTCCTACAGGATCCCCCCTGCAAAATATGTCTGTTAGAAAGCTAAGCCCAAAGGGGGCTCACAAGGGTACATGCAAACTTTAATTTTACTTTTTTATCTTAGCCATAGCAAGAAGAAGAAGAAGAGGAAGGAGGAAGAGGAAGAGAAGAAGAGGAAGAAGAAGAACAAGAAGAAGAAGAAAAAGAAGAAGAAGAGGAATAATAAGAAGAGGAAGAAGAAGAAGAAGGAGAAGGAGAAGGAAGAAAGAAGAAGAAAGAAGAAGAAGAAGAAGAAGAAGAAGAAGAAGAAAAGGAGGAGGAGAAAGAAAAGAAGAACAAGAAGGAGGAAGAGAAGGAGGAAGAAGAAAAGATGAAAGGAGAAGAAGAAGGAAGAAAAATAAGATGAATAACGAGGAGAAGGAGAAGGTGGAGGAGGAGAAGGCGGAAGAGGAGGAGAAGAAGGAGGAGGAAAAATAAATGATGCGAAAATGAAACCTCAAGACAAGGCGTTGCATTACTTTTGGTCTGAGTTCGTACTATCTGTTTTCAGTTGGTAAATTTAAGCTATTAAGTTGATATTAAAGTTGTTCTATGATAAACTCAAGAAAATACAGTTAAGAAAGTTCTCTCAGGAGAACTTTCATGTGCCAGGTCATACAGGTCTTTCAAAGAATAAACAATGTCAATAGAAAAAGGTATAATATAGAAAATTCAATATTACATGAAGGCATTAAGAAACTGACAATGTTGAATTGTATCTGAGTCTTGTATTACTAGAAAACAGTAATTGTCAAGAGAAACTTCTGCTCCTCTGTGTTCTGAGAAATGGCTGACTGGAAAGGACTACCCTGTTATTGTGCACTCAGGGAAAAAGACCTAACTCTGTTTTTCCTCATTACTCCCACAAGGCCATCTTCATTTTCTTTGAGAAGTCACTCATAAATTTATAATATCTCTGTTGTAAAATATCCCCAAAATTAATATTGTCAATTGTCTGGTGCAGTTTGTCTTTCATAGTCTTGATACCATGGCTGAGGTTGGCTGGGACCCTTATAACACAATGAACTCAGCTCAAGTAATGAGGCCTTTTGCAACTTTTTTGTGTGTGTGTGTGTGTGTGTGTGTGTGTGTGTGTGTGTGTGTGCGCGCCTGAAGGTCTGGAACTCAAAAGTGAACGCAGCTCTTTTCATGTTACTGACTTTTTTGTTGGGTGATAGATAATTAATTTTCAGTCCTATTGATTTTTTACTTGATTTCTGGTGTTAGTGTCTTTTGGCTTTATTATCTAACCATTTTGTTTTTTTCTGTAAATTGATTGATGGTTTACAGAGATCTGTCTGTTGGTAGAAAGACAGAGAACATGGTTTGTTAATCTTTTCAGTTTTTCTCTTTAAGATCAAATCAATTGAGAATTACATTTCTACCAGGAAGTATATATATGAATTGGTAAGTTTGTATTTCTGTGTTTATGCTTGACAAAGGACGAAAATTTTAGAATTGAAGTTGTAAACTTCCTCTCCTGTACGTTTTTGTGTTTATGTGTTTCTAACATAGAAAGGCTTTCATTTTGTGAGTATATAATATTTCCTCTCCTCTAAATGTATTCCCAAGTTTGATTATACAACCTCTTAAAGAAGTTCTATTCTAGTAGGTATAGAAATAAGCAAGCATAATGTACCTTGGAAGTTCCAAACTTCCTAATAAATAAAAAAATTTAAACCTTTAATATTTTTAATGTGAAAAATAAAGATTATTCTTATAATTCAGAAAGGTTTTAAAAATTCAAATTTACATAATTTAGGTGAATATTTGGCTAGATGAATATGTTTTGCTTAATAATAGCAGATGTATCGTCTCTGATTTGTTAATGTTCAGTATAACATAAAAGTAGATTTTTACTTTACCTATTGATTAAATAAGCTACTGGTACTTAATAACTAAGCTACTGTTATTTATTAAGTATACTTGATATATAAACTAATATTACTTCTATGAAACGCCTAAGATTAATATAAAGGTAAGTTTATAAAATCACATTGAATCATTATTCATCTTTTTTTTTTTTTTTGAGACAGTCTTGCTCTGTTGCCCAAGCTTGAGTGCAGTGGTGAGACCCTGGCTCACTGTAGCCTCTGCCTCCAGGATTCAAGCAATTCTCCTGCCTCAGCCTCCCAAGACGCCAGGATTATAGGCACCTGCCATCATGCCTGGCTAATTTTTGTATTTTTTGTAGAGATGGGGTTTCACCATGTTGGCCAGGCTAGTCTCAAACTCCTGACCTCTGGTAATCAGCCCACCTCAGTCTCCCAAAGTGCTGGGATTATAGGTGTGAGCCACCATGCCCAGCCAGTTTTGTATTTCATCTTGATGGTAGTTTGAAAGATTTTTAGACAACTGAAAAACTTGAAATGATACTAAATTGAGTTAGTGAATAGATGTTCATTATATACCTAAATTATGTCTAAGATAGAATACCCAAAATTGAATTGCTAAGCATAATTATCGGTTTATATGCTTTTTGCTTTGCTTTTATATGGGTAAGATTGGCTATAGATGTTTGGGTCTGATAATGAATATGTTCATCTTACTCCTCTGAAAATTTGTATAGCAAGAGGTATGTAAGGATGTGAAAAATTGTAGAGGGTTTGTGAAAAGGGAATTTTATTTATCGTGGTCCAACCTGGTTAAAATGTGATTGCTTTATTTATGGAACTTTCAAAAAGAACTTTAGTGTCAAATATTATACTAATAAAAGCTAAAATTTGTTTTCTTCTAAGATGAAAAAAATATTTTTGCTGAGTGGCCTGACGTTAATAAGGGGAAATAAAGGGTATCCTTTACTATCTGTGTAATTTGCCTATACAACATAAATTGTGTGTCTTACCGGAAATAATTTATATGGTTTGTTTATTTCACTATATCCTTGATTATGTAAGTAAACAAACGTTTCTCACTTAGGAAAGAATGAAAGTTCCTTCAAAATCATGTTATCTCCTTTGTTTTCTTTTAAAATATTTTACTGTCATTTTGATTAAATAGGTTATAAAGTATTATTACACAGCCATCCATCATCCTATATTAATCAAGTGTTCAAATCTCCTGACAACTTTTGATATTTTGCCGTCCTGAAATCCAATCCTAAATGATATCTTTTGCATCTAAAACTGTCCTTCAGATATCCCAGAGGGTTCTTGGAAAATCACAAAGATTTGTTCTTTTTCTTTGTAATAAAGAGGTGCTAGAAATAATTAAGTTTATTTGATATGTTACAATTGAGTATGAGCATTGTCAAATCAGAAGAGATATGTAGCCTTCCCTAGGTTAAATTTGTAGGAGTGAAATTATATTAATATAAATAGTTCAGAAAATGAATGCTGTATAAGAGGTTTCTAGAGATTTGTCAGTTTCATCCCTGGCCATGATATCATTCTTTTTTTTTTTTTTTCTTTTTTTTTTTTTTTTTCTTCTTGAGACAGAGTCTTGCTCTGTTGCCAGGCTGGGGTGCAGTGGCACGATCTCAGCTCACTATAACCTCCACCTCCTGGGTTCAAGAGATTCTCCTGCCTCAGCCTCCTAAGTAGGTGAGACTACAGGCAGGTGCCACTAGGCCCAGCTGACTTTTGTATTTCTAGTAGAGACAGGGTTTCACTATGTTGGCCAGGATGGTCTCAATCTCTTGACCTTGTGATCCGCCTGCCTCAGCCTCCTAAAGTGCTTGGATTACAGGTGTGAGCCACCATGACCAGCCCATGATATTCTATTTATCAGTCTTGGTGCTGTTTTTCCTAATATAGACAAAATGTTATAATTTTCAGTCATATGTTGTTATTTTTTTAAATGTTAAGTTAGTCATGTATTTACTTCTTTAAGTAAATCTACCATTTTTCTAGGCCATTGGTTTTCAATTGAGGATTCACAGCAGTTAAATATTTTTATTTTATTAATATACAGATGTTTAAGAACTATTCCTCACTTACTGAATCTCTATATTGAGGTTCTTGATATATTCTAGGTATAGTCTTAGCCTATAAATAGTATATTGGTGGAAAATTGTGTATCAGGATGATTTTATGTTATATTTGTTTTTTTTTCCCATTTATTTGTTTTATTGCATTTTAGGTTTTGGGGTACATGTGAAGAACATGCAAAATTGTTGCATAGGTACACACGTGGCAGTGTGATTTGCTGCCTTCCTCCCCATCACCTACATCTGGCATTTCTCCCCTTGCTATCTCTCCCCAGCTCTCCACCCCCCACCGTCCCTCCCCTATTCCCCCCCAACTGACCCCAGTGTGTAGTGCTCCCCTCCCTGTGTCCATGTGTTCTCATTGTTCAACATCCGCCTATGAGTGAGAACATGTGGTGTTTGATCTTCTGCTCTTCTGTCAGTTTGCTGAGAATGATGGTTTCCAGGTTCATCCATGTCCCTACAAAGGACCCAAATTCATCGTTTTTGATGACTGCATAATATTCCATGGTGTATATGTGCCACATTTTCCCTATCCAGTCTATCGTCGATGGGCATTTGGGTTGATTCCAGGTCTTTGCTATTGTAAACAGTGCTGCAATGAATATTCATGTGCACGTGTCCTTATAGTAGAACGATTTGTAATCCTTTGGATATATACCCAGTAATGGGATTGCTGGGTCAGGTCTTATGTTATATTTGAATTTTTTTCTCTGTAAAAATAATCTAATTTAAAAAATTTAGATATAATATCTACTGTTTTGAAAATGGGGTAAATCATTATATTTACAGTTATTTTGCCTAAATAATTTTTGAATTGGCTTTATTATTTTGCTTTGGATACCACAAAAACAATAAGATTTTTCTTGTCAATTGCATTACAAGTTGAGCATCCTCATCCACCAAGTCAAAATTGGCAATGTTCCAAAATCAGAAAGTTTTAAGTGTGGATAAGCTGCCACAAGCAGAAAATCTCACACTTGACACCTTTTCTGATAGTTCACTGTACACACAAACTGTGTTTCATGAACTAAATTATTAAAAACATTGTATAAATTACCTTCAGGCAATATGTATAAGATGTGTATAAACATAAATGAATGTTGTCATTAGACTTGGGTCCCTTCTCCAAGGTATCTCATTATATATATACATATATGCAAATATTTTAAATTCTGAAAAAATCCAAAATCTGAAACACTTCTGGTCTCAAGCATTATGGATAAGGAATACTCAACCTGGATCCTCATAATGAGCTCTCATCAGAGAAATCACTTATGAAAATAATCAATAATGAATTTGCCACAGTTATTTTAAATCATTTTTTATCTATAGATAGATTTTTGTAAGATTGTTTTATTGTGGTGTTCTCCTGAGAGCTCTTGCAATCAGCCACAGGCTAGAGTCCTTCATGTATGATAACAACTGTCTCAGAGCGCCACAGCAAAGCATGCCAGATACTTCTAGCTGCAAGCTTCTAATGGCATCACTTAAACAAGTTTGAAATCATACCAACAGACTCAGTCGGGTTTTCCAGCAACTTGGTTGAGAAGCAGATGAATTCATAATGTTGCTAACTCAAGATGTAGTAGGGCAGGAATTAATTACATGGGTTGAATGAAATGATGAGAGTTGATTGTTCTTTTTTTTAATGTTCTATTGTTGATAATTAGTAAACTCCTCTTGTTGTTTAAGCCATCCATAACTGTCTCTAAGCTATCTACAGCCCATAACGAATGAGTAGACTATATGTTTGCACACCAAAATTAGATATTTATGGCTGACACTATTTCTCCCTATTTGATCATTTCACAATCATGAGAATTATAGAATGGATTTGGCAATAGTTAAATATTTTCTTAAATACAACACAGAAATAAACTAATGAAACATTTGTAGAGTGGTGAAGAATAACCTCAGTTCCCTACTCACATTGTCATCCCTAACACTATTTATTTGTATGTGGATGATTTTTTTTTTTTTTTACCTCAATCTTCTATGGCTTTTTGCCAAAAGGCATTCCCTGGCCACCGGAATGTGTC
Organism: Sapajus apella; assembly: GCF_009761245.1. Lineage (NCBI taxonomy): Eukaryota > Metazoa > Chordata > Mammalia > Primates > Cebidae > Sapajus > Sapajus apella. The sequence goes on from NW_022436997.1 coordinate 5,784,781, forward strand.
TGTACCATGCACAAAAAGCTGCAAGTGTCAAAGAATGAATAATGTCCATGGCAGTAGCCTTCAGTAAATATTATTAATTGGAAGTTTGTGGGTAAATGCCACGTGTTTTGAGATATGTTCAACAATGCCTCCCTAGAGGTCCCCAGTAGTGAGCCTCTGTTTTCACAGTAGTAATCTACTTATTATTTTACTCTGTATTAGTTTCCATTCTATGTTACTCTACTAGGGCTGCCATAACAAGGAACCACAGATTTGATTACTTAAACAACATAAATTTATTATCACAATTACAGAGGCTAGAAATCAGAGATCAAGGTGTCAGCAGGGTTGATTTCTTCTAAAGCCGTTTTCATTGACTTCTATGTAAGTGTCTTCTTCCAGCATCTTCACTTGGCCTTTCCTCTGTGTGTGTCTGTCATGGGCTGAAATGTGTATTCCAACATTCATGTATTGAAGCCCTAACTCTCAGTACCTCAGAATGTAACTGCATTTGAATGTATGGCCTTTAAAAATGTGAGTACATTGAAATGAAGCTGTTACAGTGGGCTCTAATTCAATCTGACTGACGTCCTTATAAGAAGAGGGAATTTGGGCACACAAAAAGACGTTAGGGATGTTTGTGCACATTAGGATGTTTGTCAGAAAAGACCATGTGCAGACGCAGTGAGAAGGAGGCCATCTGCAAGCCAGAAAAAAACAGGCCCCAGGAGAAACCAAAACTGCCAACACCTTGATCTTGGACAACTAGTCTCCTGAACTAAGAGAAAATAAATTTCTGTTGTTTAAACCAACAACCCAACCTGTGATACTCTGTTATGGCAGTCCTAACAAATAATATTAGATTGGTACATTACTTTCAATGGCAAAAACTGCAAGCATTTTTGCACCAACCTATCATGTCTATATCTTAATCTTCTCTTCTTGTAAGAACACCAGTCAGGTTAGATTGGAGCTCGTCCATATAATCTCATTTTATCTTAATTATCATTTTAAAGACCCTATCTCCAAGTACAGTCACATTCTGAGATATCGGGAGTTAAAACTTCAACATAACATGAATTTGCAGGAAAATCAATTCAATTCACAACACTTCTCTTCCAAATTTTATGCTCTCCTCTCTCCTATTTGTGTTTCCCAGGGATTATTCCCTAAGAAGACAGTTGTAATTAATGCTTTCTCTCAGACTTTGCTTTTGAGGAGGCTCAAACTAAAGCAAGTGGTTAAAGGACTTGGGAAGAAAAGGAAGTTTAAAACATTTTCTAAAAAATTAAGAGAACAATAGACTGGAGAAAATGAGAAAGGGATATTTAAAAATATAGTGGTCTAGAACTTTTAAAAACTGAAAGAAAACATGGTTTTTTAAGATTAAGGATTATACTGAGTTCAGAGTAGAATAAACAAAAGTAATTTCTTCATAAATACATTTCATTAGTGACAGTATATTAAATTGCTGTATAAATAGACCCTAAAATGCAATAACTTAAACTCGCAAAACCATCCAGGAAACGTGCTCTGACAATTTATGGACTCTTACTTCTGTCATTCTGGATGTCCACCTTTGCCATGGATTGCTGCCATCCATAACTAGCCAGAGCATAGGAAAGGTCAGGAGGAAGACATGGCTACTTTAAAAGCTGATTCATTGTGGAGAAGCATATTCCTTGGCCATACTTAACTCAAAGGAGGCTTGAAAACATGAACTGTTTCTGCCTGGCTACAGTATTATTATCATATAAGCAGGAAATAATAGATTTGGGTAGACACTAAGGATTTCTGCTTCATGCAACATGATGACATTACAGAATAAAAATTGCAAAGGCAAAAACCGAGAAAAACCAAAAAAGAAATACTAAAAATGTATCATGTATCACAAGGAAAAATAGATTACAAGTCATCCCCAATTAGCAATGGTTCAACTTAACATTTTTTGATTTTGTGATGGTATGAAAGCATTAAACATTCAGAAGAAATAGTTCTTCTAGTACTCATACAATCATTGTATTTTTCACTTTAAGTGTAATCAGTTAGATATTCAACGTTAGATTGTCAACACTTTATTATGAAATAGGCTTTATGTTAGATGATTTTGCCCATTGATAGACCAATATCAGTGTTCTGAACACATTTCAGGTTAACTAGGCTAAGCTTTGATGTTCAGATGGTTAGGTGTACCAAAAGAATGTTTGACTTACAGTATTTTCAACTTACCAATGATTTATCAGGAAATAACATGAAGAACATCTGTATTTAAAAAGGGACAGCAATTCAATGAGAAGATAATTTGCATTAGAATAAATTCTTAAAATACTGAGAGATAATCTCTATTGTAAATTCTATACTTCCATTAATAATCAAAAGTGAAGCATTTATAGACATTATTTTATTACATACTATTGAATGCACAAATGCATGGTAATAATAACAATTATTATTATTATATACTCGCAATTATTATTGGGAGTGATTAAATAAGTTGGATTTAAAATAGTTGAAAACAACAAATACTTTTTTTAGCGTAAAGAATTCGTATGAGGTTATATCAATGGGTACTTCTTATTTCACATGAAAGTGTTTGAATTTTTGTCAAATGATTTTCTGTATTTCTTGTAGTCAATTTAGGATCATTCTTTTATATATCAATACATTTTCTCATATTAAATTACTTTTGATTCAACTTAATTCCTCTGGTATATTTTAAATGTGTATCAAATATATATATCCAATAATTGAAAATAACTTCCATTCTGATATATGTACAAATATTTACAAATAATTTATCTCTATATTAGACTATAAGTAAACAATAAATAAAACAATAAGATAGCAATCAGAAAAAAAATAGTAATTAATTAATTTGAAATGCACTTCTACTAAGACTTTAGAGTATAAAATCTCCTTTAAATACCCTGAGAGAAAAAGAAAATAACAACAAAATAGTTATAAATGGCTTTAAGATGGCTTACTAGGGGGATTGGATGCCTCTTTTCTGCCACAATTTATAACCAAAATAGCAAGTATATAATAACACTTGAAAGAGAGCATCTAAGCTACAGTGGAATTCAACAGAGAAATGAGCAGAAAACTCTTGAGGCATGGAAAAGAGCCAGCATTGGCTGGAATCATAGGTATGCTTCCCAGTGCAGGGAAAGGGTATGGGAGAAATTCACAGTGATCCCATGGTGGACTCCAGCAACCTTAGCTTTAGGGGAATTCCTCAATCCTCACACAACCTGAGAATAGTATAGGGAAGATATACAAATGGCCAGCAAACATATGAAAAAATGCTCAACATCACTAATAATCAGGGAAATGCAAATCAAAACCACACTGCCACACAACCTTACTCCTGCAAGAAGTAATAAAAAAATCAATCAAATAAAAAAACTCAATAAATAATAGATGTTGGCACGGATGTGGTGAAATGAAACACTTCTACACTCCTGTTGGAAATATAAACTAATACAGCCACTATGGAAAATATTGTGGAGACTCCTTAAAGAACTAAAAGTAGAACTACAATTTGATCCATCAATCGCATTCCTGGGTATCTACCCAGAAGAAAGGAAGTCATTACATGAAAAAGATACTTGTACATTCACTTTTATAGCAGCACAATTCGCAATTGCAACAATTTGGAACTGGCTCAAATGCCCATTAATCAACAAATAAAGAAATTGTGAAATATGCACACACACAGATACATACCATAGAATACTACTCAGCCATAACCAGGAACAAGATAATGGCATTCACAGCAACCTGGATGGAATTGGAGATGGTTATTCTAAGGGAGCAACTCAGTAATTGAAGACCAAGCATCATTAAGTTTTCATTCACAAGTGGGAGCTAAGCTATGAGGATGCAAAGGCATAAGAATGATACAATGGACTTTGGAAACTCGGGAAAGGGTGGGATGAGGGTGAGGAATAAAAGCCTACACACTGGCTACAGTGTATACTGCTCAGGTGATAGATACACTAAAATTTCAGAAATCACCACTAAAGAACTTATTCATGTAACCAAAAACCACCTGTTCCATGAAAAGCTATTGAAATAAAAAATATATATAAAAGAAAAACTTTAAAACATTCTTGAAACAAAACTATATTTAAGAAAATGGAAAGACATCTTGTCTTTGTATATAATTACCCAAAATAAGTCAATAATTTTTCAGTTACTTTGAGTTAAGCTTAATCTCTCCAAAAATGTCATCTTTTATTTTGCAGTTAGAAAAGTTAATTGTTAAGGTTGTATGTATATATTTATCTACATCTATCTATATAGATGTAAGAGTCTGAATAGCCAGAAATCCTTTTATAAACAAAATGCTATGTTCAATTAGAAAAAAAAGAATATTACAGACACTCTAAAAATGAAAAATAAAGTGTAATAGTTGTACATTGATCATCAGGCAGGCTAAAGAAATGAAATTAATTCAGGCATAGAACATACACTTGAATATATTTAACAACTTGATTTATAGTATAGTTGTCTTAAAGACAACTTCTCAAAGACAAATTATGGTTTAATTTTTGTTCAATTGAATTATTATTTGGAATAATATAAAACTGTATCTAAATATTACACCATGTATTACATAAATTTTAAATAAATCAGAGGTCTAAATGCAAAAATAAAATCATAAGAGCCAGGCACAGTGGCTTGCTGCTTGGTGGCTGAGATCAGAGGGTTGTTTGAGGCAGGAGTTTGAGATCAACTTGGACAAACAGCAAGACATCATCTGTGGGGAAAAAAAAAACTCACAAAGAAAATAAAATGTAGAACTATTAGAGAAAATGTAAGAGAATTATATTATTGTCTGGAACAGAAGAAACATGACTTAAACAAGAAGGTAATAAATAGAGAGATTTGACTATGTATTTTTAATGGAAAACTTTTATACTAGAAAAGAGCAAGAGCACTACATGAAAAGTCCTAGAAAAAAAATGAAATTCAAAAGAAGCAGAGGATATTTTCAACTTACATCACAAATAAAGAGCTTATATCTTTATATTCCGAAACTTCTAAACATCAAGCAAAAATATGTCCAACAATGTACTATAAAGTGGGTAAAACATATAATATTCTATGAAACTCAAATTCTTTTTTTTAACCTTTTATCTTACGTTCAGGGATACATGTACAGGTTTATTATATAAGTAAATTGCATGCTGTGGGGGTTTCATGTGCAGATTATTTCATCACCCGGATAATAAGTATAGTATCTTATTGTTAGTTTTCTGATCCTTACCCTCCTTCCAGTCTTACCCTTGAGTAGGCCTTGGTATCTGTTGTTTCTTTCTCTGTGTTTGTATGTACCAGATGAGCAGCTCCCACATATAAGTGAGAAGATATGCTATTTGATTTTCTGTTCCTGAGTTAGTTTACTAATGATGATGGCTTCTAGCTCCATTCCCATTGCTGCAAAGAACATGATCTGTATGGCTATGTAGTATTCCATGGTGTATATGCATCAAATTTTCTTTATCCAGCCCACTGTTGATGGGCTTTTAGGTTAATTATATGTCTTTGATATTGTGAATGGCGCTGTGATAAATACATGTGTGTATGTGTCTTTTTGATAGAATTATTTATATTCCCTTGGGTATATACCCAGTAATGGGATTGCTGGGTTGAATGGTAGTTCTAAGTTCTTTCAGAAATCACAAAACTGCTTCCCACAATGTCTGAACTAATATACATTTCCACTAGCAGTCTATAAGTGTTCTCCTTTCTCCAAAACCTTGCAAGCATCTGTTATTTTTTGGCATTTTAATTATAGCCATTCTGACTGGTGTGAAATGGTATCACATTGTGGCTTGGATTTGCATATCTGTAATGATCAGTTATGTTGAACATTTTTTTGATCTGACTTTTGGCCACATGGATGTCTTCTTTTGCAAAGTGTTCATGTTCTTTGCCCATTTTATTTATTTATTTATTTATTTATTTATTTATTTATTTATTTATTTTTTTAGACAGAGTCTCACTGTATCGCTAGGCTGGAGTGCAGTGACATGATCCCAGCTCACTGCAACTTGCATTTTCTGGTTTCAAGCAATTCTCCTGCCTCAGCCTCCCAAGTAGCTGGGACTACAGGCAGCAACCACCATGTCTGGCTAATTTTTTGCACTATTAGTAGAGACAGCGTTTCACCATGTTGGGTTTCACCAGGATGGTCTTGATCTCTTGACCTTGTGATCTGCCCGCCTCGGCCTCCCAACATGCTGGTATTACAGGTATGAACAACTGCGCCCGGCCTCTTTGCTCACTTTTCAATGGAGTTGTTTGTTTTGTCTTTGTAAAATCTTTTAAGTTCCTTATAGTTCCTGGATATGAGACCTTTGTAGTTTGCAAATATTTTGCAAAATAGTTTGCAAATATTTTCTTATATTCCATAGATAGTGTGTTTACTCTGTCAACAGTTTCTTTCATTGTACAGAAACTCTTTAGTTTAATCAAGTCCTGTATTTGTCAATTTTTGTTTTGGTTGCAATTGCTTTTGGCATCTTTGTCATGAAATCTTTGCCAAGTCTTATGTCCAGATAGGTAATTCCTACTTTATCTTTCAGGGTGTTTATAGTTTTAGGATCCACATTTAAGTTCTTAATCCATGTTGATTTGATTTTTGTATTTATGGTGAATTTTGTATGGTATAAAGAAGGCATCCAGTTTCATTCTTATATGTATTACTAGCCAGTTACCACAGCACCATTTGTGGAATAGGGAGTCCTTTCCCCATTGCTTGTTTTTGTCAGTTTTGCCAACAATCAAATGGTTGTAGGAGTGTGACCTTATTTCTGTGTTTTCTATTTTGGTCCATTGGTCTATGTATCTGTTTTTTTACCAGTACCATGATGTTTTGGTTTTGGCAGACTTGTAGTATAGTTTAAAGTAGAGTAACATGATGCCTACAACTTCGTTCTTTTTGCTTATGATTGGCTATTTGGGCTTTTTTGTTTCCATATAAATTTTAAAATAGTATTTTTTATGTTACTTTGATAAGAATAGCACTGAATCTACAAATTGCTTTGGACAGTAGAGGCATTTTAATGATATTTATTCTTCTTATCCATGAGAAGGGGATGTTTTTCCATTTGTTTATGTCACTTTTTATTTCTTTGAGCAGTGTTTTGTAATTCTGGCTGTAGAGATCTTTCACTTCCTCGGTTAGCTATATTCCTAAGTATTTTATTATTTTTGTGGCTATTGTGAATAGAATGGTGTTATTGATTAGGTTTTTAGCTTCAATGCTGTTGACGTAAAGTAATGCTACTAATTTTTGTTCTTAATTATGTATCCTGAAACCTTGCTGAAGTTGTTTAGCAGATCAGGTCACTTTTGGGCAGAGACTATAAGGTTTTCTAGATATAGAATCACATCATCTGCAAACAGGGATAGTTTGACTTCCTCTCTTCCTATTTGGATGCCTTTCATTTCATTCTATTGCCTAATTACTCTGGTCAGGACTTCTAGTTATATGTTAAATAGGAGTAGTAAGAGAGGACGCCCTCATCTTGTTTTGGTTTTTAAGTAGGATACTTCTGGGTTTGTCCATTCAGTATCATGTTGGCTGTGGGTTTATCATAGATGACTCTTATTATTTTGAAGTATGCTCTTTCAGTGCTTGGTTTATTGAGGTTTTTTTTTTTTTTTTTTTTTTTAACATGAAGGGAGTTTGAATTGTATTGAAAGGCTTTTCTACGTATATTGAGATAATCATTCAGTATTTGTTTTTAGTTCTGTTTATATGATGAATCACATTTATTGATTTGCAAATGTTAAATAGTAAATGTTAATAGTAATTCAGTGTAATTAAATGTTAATAGTAATTAAGTATAATTAAATGTTAATAGTAATTAAAATTATCCCTTGAATCCCAGGGATAAAGCATACTTAATTGTGGTAGATTAACTTTTTGATGTGCTGCTGGATTCTACTTTTTAGTATTTTGTCGAGCATTTTTGCATCTATGTTCTTCAAGGATATTGGCCTGAAGTTTCCTTTTTGTGGGTATGTCTCTCCCAGGTTATGGTATCATGATGATGCTAGTCTCATGGAGTGAGTTAAGAAGGAGTCCCTTTTCCTCAATTTTTAGACATGTGAAACAAATGCTCAAACTAAGAAAAAGGGCTATTAAATCATTTTTATATACATCTCTAACATACTAAAAAGGCCAAATTCTTAAAGTTTTAGAAAAATTTTCTATTGGTAAGGTTGTGAGAAAGTGAGCTATTTTATATATTGGTTTTTTGAAAAGATCAACATTGTTACACACTTAACTAATAAATAAAAAAAAAAAGAGAAAGAAAGAAAATTCAAATTGCCAAAATTGGAAATGGCAGAGGGGACATCACTACAAACCCTACCAAACTGATAAGGATTATAAGGAAGTATTATGAACAATTTAATGACAACAAAGTAGGCAACCCAGGTGAAGTGATCAAATTCATAAAGAAAAATAATAGAAGCTGAAACAAGAATAATTTAAAAATCTAAATATATTTGAACAAATAATGCAATTGAAATAGGAATTAAAAACCTTCTTAAAAATAAACACCTCGGGCCCCGGTGACTTTAGTAAAGAAGTCTGCAAAAACATTTAAAAATCAAATAGTAACAATCATACTCATGTATAGGAGTACAGTCAGGGTTGTGGCAAAAGTATTAAAAGAAACTATTAGAGAAAGTATGGAATATAGTCACAAACTTTCTTGGAAGGCCAAGAAGTTTGCGTAGTTTCAGTAGAAGTTTTGGCTGAAGGCAGCCTTATCACCTTTACCTTTAGTTGATAACAAAAGTAAATAGCTAAGAAATGTGGAGGAGTTTATCTGAATAACTTGTTTACTCATGTGGTCCTATAAACTAATCTTTGATCATTCCAGATGGCTGTCTCAGAAAGAGGTTGACCAAGGATATTGCCTACTAATGTTGTTTGCTTTAGGTCTTAGAACCTGTCCTATAATCTCTTCACTCTAGTAGTATTGACTCAAAGATATTGTCATTTACTGTGTGCTAAATAAAGTCTGGAGAGGCCAAATTGTCAGGGCCAGAGGCTGCTATCTCTTCACATCACTCTCTTTGAGTGTCTGGCAGTAGCTTGAACACCCCAGCCCACTCATTCACTGTATTCTGTGTTTACGTGTATGTCATTCATTTGTTGTTGAGTCAAGGTTTGCAGGACAGACTGCTGCAGGTAGTGACCCTGACACTCATGCTCTTCCAGAAAATGGAATATGAAAAAATTACTTCCTATTATGTCCTATGATGTCAGTTTTATTCTGATACTAAAGTCAGACAAAATCTTTATTAAAAAAGAGAATGAGAAACAAATATCTCTCATCAATATAGAACTCAAAACCTTCAAACAATATTAAAAATAAAGAATACAGCAACAAATAAAAAGAATTATACAGTATAATCAAGAAGGATTTATCCTAGCAATACAAAGGTGATTCAATATCTGAAAACATCTCAGAAAAACCTATAGCTAACATCACAATTAATGGAGAAATACTCAATGATTTTCCTCTAACATAAGGAATGAGGCAAGGAGGTTAGAGTTTCTAGCCAAAAACATCTGGAGACTAAAATAAATAAAAGACATTCATACCAAAAAGGAAGAAGTAAATCTATCTTTATTCTAAGATGACATCATCCTGCATGTTAAAATTAGGCAATCCAGTCTGGGTACAGTGGCTCACACCTGTAATCCCAGCACTTCGGGAGAGCAAGGCAGGTGGATAACATGAGGTCAGGAGTTCAAGACCAGCCTAACCAAAATGATGAAGCCATGTCTATACTAAAAATTCCAAAAATTACCTGGGCATGGTGGCAGGTGCCTGTAATCCCAGCTACTTGGGAGACTGAGGCAGAAGAATTGCTTGAACCCAGGAGGCAGAGATAGCAGTCAACCAAGATCACGCCATTACACTCCAGCCTGGGTGACAAGAGTAAAACTCTGTCTCAAAAAAAAAAAAAAAAAAAAGAAAGAAGGAAAATTAGGCAATCCACAAAAGTAACCAAACCACTCTCCTTTACACACCAAAAGATCAACTGTTAGAACTCATAAAATGTTTCAGCAATGATGCATGCTACATAGTACAGCTGTTGTATTTCTGTATTCAATCAATGAATAACTAGAAAGTGGAAATAAGAAAAAAAATTTCATTCTCTGTAAAATCAAACAGAGTAAAAGATTTAGGAATACATTTAACAAAAGAAGTACAAGACTTATAGGCCAAAATCTATAAAACATTGCTGGTTGAAATTAAAATCTATATCAATGGAGAGATAGTCATGTGTGAGGATCAAAGACTATCACCTACCATTAAGATGACACATTTTCCCAAATTATTCTACAGATTCAAACAATCATTATAAATATCCCAGTAGGCTCTTTGTTTGTTCTGGCAGAAATTAACAAGCTAGTTTTGAAATTTACACGTTAATATGAAGAATCTAGAATAGCTAAAACTATACTGAAGAAGAAAAACAAGTTATAGGCTTCTGAACTTTAAAACTTACAATGAAACTTCAGTAATCAAGACAGTGTGGCATTGGTATATAGATTTGAGCCTAGAAACTAACCCTTATACTTCCAGTTAATTTATTTTTGGTATGGGTGCCAAGACAAATCAATGAAGAAAGGTTAGTCTTTTCAACAAGTTTTGCTAGGACAATTGGACATACATATGCAGAAAGATGAATTTAAACACATAAATTACATCATACATGCACAAAATTAAAATATATAATAGAATTCAATATAATCATATCTTAGAAAAATACTTGTGATAAAATTCTGATTACATTGGGTTAGGCAAAGTTTCTTAACTATAACACTCAAAGCAAAATCCACTGAAAAAAAGACAAAACTAAACTCCATCAAAATTAAAAACTATATTTCAAAAGACATCATTACATAATTGAAAGACAAGTTTGACTGGAAGAAATATTTACATATCACAAATTCAATAAAGGATTGTGTCCAGAATCTGAATTTGAAGAGACTTTAACAAAGGAAGATAGATAAAAGGTCAATACGCCCATGAAACAAAGTTCAACATTACTAGTCATTAAAAAAACACAAATTTAAGCAAAATGAGACACTATTTCACAATGATTAGAATGATTAGAATAGTTATACTCTAAAAGACAGGCAACAACAAGTATTGGTGAGGATGTGAAAATGTAACCCTCATACCCTCCTGGTAGGGATACAAAATAGAGTAGTCACTTTGAAAGACAATTTGAGAGTTTCTTAATAATTATACAGATTTATCAGAGAACCATCAATTCTACCCATAGATATCTATCCAAGAAAATTTAAACATATTTCTGCAAAAAGGCATAGTCACAAATTTATAGTAGCATTATTCAAAATAGCCAAGAACTGGAAAGAATCTCACGACTGGTAAATGGATAAAGGAAATGAGATATATGCATAGGCTAGGACACTATTGAACAGTAAAAAGGTACAGAAAACTGAAACATATCACAATTTGATGAACCTCAAAAACATGCCAAGTCTGTGATTGGCAAACATTTTCTTTAAAGGGTCATATAGTAACTTCTATAAGCTTTGCAGTCCATAAGATTTCTGTTGCAGCTACTCAACTTTGTCCTTGCAGGAAAAAAGTAGCCATAGATGCTATGTAAATTAATGGGTGTGGCTGTAGCTAATACAATTTTATTTATAAAAATAAGAATTAGGCAGGAACTGGCCTGTGGGCTGCAGTTTGTCCACTTCTGTGTTAAGTGAAAATGTCAGAAGCAAAAGGCCACTTCTGTTTGATTCCCTGTAATGTGATATTAAGTAAAGGTGAATCTGAACCCGGGCATGGTGGCTCATGCCTGCAATCTCAGCACATTGGAAGGCCAAGGTGGGAGGATCACCTGAGGTAAAGAGGTTGAGACCAGCCTGACCAATATGGAGAAACGCGGTCTCTACTAAAAAATACAAAATTACCAGGCGTGGTGACACATACCTGTAATCCCAGCTACCTGGGAGGCTGAGGCAGGAGAATCGCTTGAACCTAGGAGGAAGAGGTTGAGGTGAACCAAGATCGCCATTGCATTCTAGCCTAGGCAATAAGAATGAAACTGTCTCAAAAGAAAGAAAGAAAGAAAGAAAGAAAAGGTGAATCTGGGAGAATCTGGGAACAGGGCTTGATACGGAAAGGCATGCAAGAGATGTTTTACAAGCTAAACATGTTTTAAACTTGAATTTTGGTGATGGTTACACAAAACTGTAAATTTACTAAAAATATTTGAGTTGGAAACTTAAAATTAATTAATTTTATAGTGTGCAAATTAGGTCTCACACATGTCTAAAAAAAAAGGCCTAAAGTAAATATGACAAAATATTTGCATTTGTTAACTATGTTTAATAGATCTATGGTTGTAATATAATTTGGTATGTTCTTCTTTGTTATTAAAATATTTCATAATTAAAATGTGAAAAGATAATTATGTTAGGTTCCAAATCCTCATTTTGAACCCAAGTAAATTAAGGCCCAGAGAAGTTACATTACTCATTCAGAATTACATAACAAATTAATGCAGAGTCAAGACTCAGATGCAGGCCTCCTTATGTTCATCTTTTCACACTGTATTTCATTGCTTTATTCATATAGACAGAAAAAAACGTAGAACCGAAATAGAATACTCTGTTTTCTGTTCTGTATTTCTTTTCCTAATTTCTCTAGGTTGATCTGATCCATAATGAACCGGCCCACAGAAACAACAGTAAACTCTTAGGAGTTCAGAGAGGTAAATGTAAACATTAGATATAGAAATAGTGTATTTTGGGAACATATTTGATGTCTGATAAATTTCTGTAAATATTCTTTGTTAATCTAATAAAATGTTGAAAGGACATTGTCTTTATAGCATCCTAGATTTTTTTCGTTATTTTCCTTCAAACGCTTAGGGAGAGCTTAGGTATGAATTCAATGAATCAGATTCACAAGGATTAATATATTTTATTAAGCATGTACAATCTTTAATTATTTAGAAATAATTTTTAGAAAATCTGCCAACTTGTAGGAAATGTTAATATTTGTGTGTCTCTGTGCAATTCTTTCGTCTTTTAAATCCCACCACCACAACCAACTTACCACAAAAAAGGAGGAGGACCCCAATTCATTCCTGTTTGCACATGTTTTTAAAAATTTAGATCAAATGTTATACTAGAACACTCAAACAAAAATAAGATGGAAAGTTCAGTATCCACAATGATTATTTATTATCATTAATATTGATTACATTCCATTTATATGTTTGTCTTTGACATTTCTTTAAACTGGGAAAAATCATCAGTGTGATTTATTTCTGTGTTGATTTATCTTGTCTCCTTGCTGGTTCTAAGATACTGACTTCACCTCTCATGAAGGATACCATAGATCATTAAGTTGAATAATCTATAGCCAATAAGTTTTATGTCCATTTTAAAAATTTTGTAAGTGGTTTGTTTGCAAATTTTCCATGTATGAATTAGTCTTTAAGAAGGAAACATAAAGTTTCAGCAAAAAAAAAAAAAAAAGAGTCCATTTTTGTAGACCTCAGCATCATTTCTCCCACTAAATATACTCAGACCTATGCAAAGGGAATGAGATTTGGGCATATTTGGAGCAATTTCCTATTCAATACTTCTCTTCCCTCTCTATTAGAAAGTAAAAATATACAACAAAATGAAACAAAACAAAATCATTAAAATCAAATCAATGCAAACCATGGGAATATGTGTAGGTGGTCAAGAGAAGGTATTTTAAATTTTATTGGATAGAACCAAGCTTATTTAGTGCCAAGCTGAGTTAATTGGGATAAAATGCCGCTATTCATGCTATTCTATTAGGTTGGATTTGAAGTTATTACTGCAGGAGATTAGGTCAAATTGTGCTACAAAGCCAGCTAAATTTCATCTAAGGTTTTTTTCTTTTTTTTTTTTTTTTCCCACTTCTCTCTTTAAACCATGTATGTACATATGTATAAAATAGCCAACTGCTCAGGAGATTTCACATTGCCTTTAAATTGCTCTTATTTGCTCAAGGTACTTAGTAGCCTGGATAGCTGAATCTTTGTGATTTAACCCTCTGTCCTAGCAATACTTTGTTAAAGCTAGAGGGCATTTTTTTTGACTCCACTATACAATGAGCACTGGGACTCTGGCTCCTATTTACGTGGTAAATAAGCTTTAAAACATTGGGTCAGCTAAAGTAGCAGTAGCTTTTAAAGAAAAGTTAGAAACAAACACACAAACATTAATTTCATTTTCTGACAAATTTTAATTATCTGTGGGGAAGGGAAAAGTGTCATGAATTGTGAGCACCACACGAAGCTGTTTATTGAATAATTTTGAAGAGGGTGCTTTATGGGAAATTTACAAGTTGGGGAGATAATTTCCCCAAAAATAGATATTTTTTCCCCCTTGTGGTAATGCATAAGCCTGACAGGAGAAAAAGCTCTGGATAAAGATGATGGGGGAGGTGGGAGTGAATAATTCTAGCACATACCTGCCAACAGTTTATATCTCATGATATTTGTCTCAACCATTTTGCATCAAAAGTATAGTGTTCAATTTAGTAACCTCTATTTTTTTCAATAGTCTGAATTCTAATATTTACTAACTTTTACAAAGTTTCTTAATCTATTAAAGGCACTGTTTGAAATTTTTGAGTGTATTAATGTATTTATTTCTTCCAATGACTCTAGGAGGTAAATGTAATGTATTGTGTCTTTACAGACAGGGAAACTGAGATACAGAAAAGACAAATATATTTTATCCCAATCTTAAGAGACAGAGCTGGGATAAGCATAGACTTTGTTATCTAATTTTACCTTTAAAATATGTTGAAACTTTGTTATAATAAGAAATATATGAAAAGAATACATTATTAGCTCTAAAAGAAACATTCAAAGGGTCATTCTAACCAGGTTTGAGACACTGTGGGATTTTTAGAAGAGGTAAATCATCTTAGGTTCTTTTTTTTTTTTTTTTTTTTTTAATAATAACACTGCTATAGATGCATAAAGCTTCATTTCTTTATAAAAACAAAAGTTGCTTCACTTTGGTCATCTCTTTGACACTTGTAAAAGTGGTTCTTTTTGGGAAAAACATTCTCCAGATCATCCTTCACTTTCCACCCCCAACGGACACACACACACACACATACACACACACACACACACACACAGGCATACACACTCTATTCCAACCTATTTCTCTGTGTCAAAGTATGTGATTACTAGTGTCATATATTCATGCAAACTCATTTGCTCTGGAAAGACTTTTGAAAAGAATCCCACCTCACCCCAATCAGAAGATTTTTACCCTGCAATTTGTCACTGAATTGAAAGCCCAGGAGGACATTTAGAGGCACTTTCTGTTACTCAGGTCTGAATGCTGTCCTGCATCTGCCATCCACCTCAGCAGGTCAGACAGTCAGCATGTACAAGTCCAGATTCTTTGACCTCCAGCTAATCAGGAAAGAAGTAGGATAATGAGAGAAGATTAATGCAGATTTGGAGTTAAGCCTGTATGGACACTGAGCTTCCCACACTGGTCAACAAAAAAATAAAACTCTTTCAAGGGTGGTAGGGTCAGTACTTACTGTTGATCTCTGTAGCCCTCAGCTTCCAGCCCAAACCCATCATATTATGTAAACACCAGTTTTCATTATAAACTTGCTCAGCTCTTCTACACACAGCTCTGCAGCATTTGACTTTGTGACCTATTCTTAAAGTGACTTTAGGGGTTGACCCCATGCTGCGTGTAGAGAACATCTTTTTTCATTTTATTTGTTAAACTTATTTCAGTGATTAACCTCTTTCACAACCCTTTGATCTCCCCCTTCCACTGGTTTCGGAATTGGAGACATAAATAATTGACCTGTTGTCCAGAGCCATGCTAATAGAACACTTCATAATGATGTCTTCTTAGAAACAATATCTCCAGTTCAGGATAAGCTATCCTAACCAAAACCTTGCCCTAATGTCCTCTTCATTAGGGATCAATTCAAGTACCCCCAACTTCTCAGTTTCTTGGTCAGTCATTCCACAATTTTCTATAGAAATAATCACGTCTTCGATAGTCTGGGTCATATTCTCTGTCCACTTTGCTTTCTGGACAAGTTTTCTGTAACAGAAAAAAAAGGAGATATTTTTGAAATAAAGTTAAACGAAGTCACCTTTGGTGGCCAAAATGCCTGGCTGAGGAGGAGTCATCCAAGAAAGAAAAATGTACTATAAACAGAACAGGCAGGGCCCAGTCATGCCCACCTGCATATAGATCCATGGCAGGAGACCAGGCACTGGAGTCAGACACTGTATGCCAGATCTTTCCTTCACCTAAAAGACAAGCAAAGATTCTTTGAAAGTGTACACATGGGACATTTAGCAAAAGCACATTATCTTTTTCAAAATTTTCCATGGTCACTGAGTCACATTCTAAGTTGGTGGGAGTAGTGGGAAGAACATGCCCTTGTCACTATTAGTTGGTCAATAAATATTTACTAGATACAAATATTAGTATAATTTTCAAAACTTTGAATCATTCTAGCCTTCTGTTTCAGAGTGATTCAAAGTTTATAGCCTTCAGTTACTTCACTTAAAATTAGGCAGATGTACAAAGACTAATGACTCTCAAATATGGAGCCAGAGAAACAGCAACAACATCACTTGAAAATGTGTTAAAAATGTTCATTATCAGGCAGAACCTTTGGGGATGTGTATTTACCTCCATATTTTGGAATTCACTATACTATAGAAAAAACACTGGATTTCATCTCCTCTGTCAGCTGACTGTCTACACCTCATCTACCTTCAAATTAACTCCCAGCTGGCCTGTAGTCAATAAAGGTTTTAGATGTTGTTTCAGTTCTACAAAAACCTCCAGATTCTCAGTATTCCCAGGGGAGCTTTGTCAGTCCTTTATTGTATTATTCTAAAAAATACCTAAGACTGGTTAATTTATAAAACAAGACAGTTCAATTCACTCACAGTTCTGTAGGCTTTGCAGGGAGCAGGATGCTGGTATCTGCTTCTGGCAGTGGCCTCAGAAACCTTATAATCAATGCAGTAGGTGAATGGGAGCCACTGTGCCACATGACAAGAAACAGAACGAGAGAGAGAGAGAAAGAAGAGGCCCCAGTCTCCTTTAAACAACCAGATCTTGCATAAAATAACTGAGTGTGAACTCACTTATCACCAAAGGGATGATACTAAGCCATTCATGAGGGATCCACTCCCATGATACACTCTCTTCCCACCAGTCCCCACCTCCAATACTGGGAATTACATTTCAACATGAGATTTGGAGGGGACAAACACCCAAGATTTACTATTCTGCCTATGGCCCGTAAATCACATGTCTGTCTCATATTTCAAAAATATAATGCCTTCATAATAATCCCCCAAAGTCTCAATTCGTTTAATACAAAAGTCTCAAGTCCCAAGTTCAAATTTTCATCTGGAGATGAGTTTCTTCCATATGTGAGCATGTAAGATCAAGAACAATAGCATGTATTTACTCCAAGATACAATGATGAAGCAAGCATTGAATATACATTCTCCTTCCTAAAGGGAAAAAAAATAACCAAAAATGAGGGACAACAGGCCATATGCAAGTCTGAAACCCAGCAGGGGAGTCATTAGATATTAAAACTCTAAAATAATCCCCCTTGACTCCATATCTCTTATCCAGGGCACTCTATTGCAAGGGGTAGATTGTCAAGAACCTGGACAGCTCTGTCCCAGTGCCTTTGTTTGCTGCAGTCCCTGTTGTTACTCTTCTGGGCAGCTTGGCCCCAGTGATTTTGTGGGGTGCCACCCCTGTGACTACTCTCATCGGTAGGACTTGAATGTCTACAGGTTTTCTAGGCTCAGGGTACAACCCATTGTTGGTTCTACCATCCTTGGGTCTTGAAGCAGCAGCCCCTTTGTAACATCTCCACTGCGCAGTGCCCTGGTGGGGACTTTAACCCTGTATTTCCCCTTGGCACTGCCCTAGTCCCTCTGCAGGGGCTCCTTTTCTGTGGCTGGCTTCTGCCTGGGCACACAGACTTTCTCATATATCCTCTGAAATCTAGGTGGAACTTACCAAGCCTCCTACAGTCTTGCATTCTGTGTGTTTGCAGACTTAACACCACGGTGGTGCTGCCAAGGTTTATAGTGGCTTGCACTCTCTGAAGTGGTAGCTGGGGCTCTACTTGAGGTCCTTTTAGCCAATGCTGGAGCCAGAGCAAGCTGCATGTGGGGAGCAGTGTCCTAAGGCTATGCAGTGTAGTGGAGCCCTGTAAATCATTTTTCCCTCCTAGTCTTCTGGGCCTGTGAGGGTAAACATTACCTAGAAGATCTCTGAAATGCCTTCTAGGCCTTTTCCCCATTGTCTTGAATGGGGAAAAGGAACACTCGGATGCGTTTGGGTTCATTTCAGTCATGCTAGTCTCTCCAGCAACTGGTTGTTCTGCAGCACACTCATATTCCTCTCCTAAAAATGTTTGCCACAAGGTAGCCTGTGAGCTTTCCAAATTGTTATGCTTTGCTTCCCCTTTAAATATAAGTTCCAACTTTAAGTCATTCCTTTGCTCCCACGTCTGATAACAGGCTGTTAGAATTAGCCAGGCTCCTTCTTGAATGCTTTCCTGCTTAGAAATGTCTTCTATCAGATACTCCAGGTCATCTTTCTTTAGTTCAAATTTCCGTAGATCCCTAGAGCATGAACACAATAGATCCCTAGAGCATGAACAAAAAGTAGCCAAGTTTTTTGAGGGTGTAATACACATAGCTTTTAATCCAATTTCCAATAAATCCCTCATTTCCATCAGGGTGCACATCAGCCTAAACTTCACTGTCCATATCTCTATCAACATTTTGGTCACAGCCATTTAACCAGTGTTGAAGAAATTTAAAACTTTCACTCATATTCCTGTCTTCTTCTGAGCCCTCTAAACTCTTCCAACCTCTGCCTGAAAACCCAGTTCCAAAGCCACCTCCTCATCTTCCTATTTTTATAGCAATGCCCCTCATCCTCAGTACCAATTTTCTGTGTCAGTACATTTCTGCGTTGCTATAAGGAAATACCTGAGGCAGAATAATTTATAAAGAAAAGAGATTTAATTGGTTCCCAGTTCTGCAAGCTGTTCAGGAGTCAAGGTGCAGTCATCGGCTTCTGGTAAGGGCCTCAGGAAGCTTACCATGATGGCAGAAGGTAAATGGGTGCCAGTGTCACATGGCAAGAGTGGAAGCAAGAGAGAGAGAAGGGAGAGGTCTCAGACTCTTTTAAACAACCAGATCTTGTATGAACTAACTGAACATGAGCTCATGTATCACCAAGAGGATGGTGCTAAACCATTCATGAGGGATCTGCCTTCATGATCCAGTCAGTAGGTCCCACCTCCAGCATAGAAAATCACATTTCAACATGCAATTTGGAGAAGACAAATATCCAAACCATATCAGGAACCATAGAAAGATGCTAAAGATTTGATTTTAAGTGCGTGGATGCAGAGGTAGGGATAAGAATGTGTGCTGGTGTATCTGTGGTGATGGTAAGTTTAAATAATTTATTACACACAATCTTCTATAACAAAAATTAATAATTGCCTGCTCTGTTCTCTTATGCATTCAATCTTTAACCAATTTGTATTTAAAGAGTTTACTTTTCCACTTACACATATTCTTGAGTCAGCCTTAATAATTGAACGATATAAGGCCCC
The DNA here is from genome assembly GCF_009761245.1 of Sapajus apella. Taxonomy (NCBI): domain Eukaryota; kingdom Metazoa; phylum Chordata; class Mammalia; order Primates; family Cebidae; genus Sapajus; species Sapajus apella. The sequence goes on from NW_022436997.1 coordinate 5,804,499, forward strand.
AAATCTCCCAGAGCTATTTGCTCATTTCCTCTGGAATTATATACACCATTTAGCATCATAGAACTGGGAAGCCAAAATCTCTCAACTACCTTTAAGAACACTTCAGGGTATCTGATACAGTTGAGCTATTTGTAGGCCTTGAAAGAATCCCATCCTTCTTGGCTTGAAATGAGATTTGTGAGCCTGTTCTCACTTAGATTATTCGTTGGTAATGCCATTAGAGAACTAAGGAAATTGAGAACTGAAGAAACTTGGGAAATAACTTAAAAACCTTTATAATTTTCAGAGTTTATCGATCTAACTTTAGTAAGTATGTACTAGCCATTCAACACTCAAAAAGTTTAATCCTTGATTCTGCATGTTGAGCATACCTTAAATTGTTTTTGTAAACAACAAAACTGCAGTTAAAAAGAAGTTAATGCTTAGAACTCACTCACATGCCATTTCTGCCTGCTTCTCACTTTTTATGGGCTCCTAACCTCACACATGTCTCCTGAAGGACCTGGACTTCTAATTTTTCCTTCTAATGTTGTGCATGATCAGTCTCCCTTTGTCAAATTACATATCTCATCCAGATAGCTCAATTTTCCTCACCCCTATATATTTTGCATTGGGAGAAGTAATTCTTTTCTTCCATCCTGCATGGTTGGCTTTGTTAAACATTAGTAGTTTTTCTAATTTTGTTAATTTCATTATTCAAGCAGGACTTGCAGAACCTCACTTTTATGGGATATCATTCTCAGTGATGGAGATAACAGAGAATCAGAGCATTGCAGCAATAACTACAGAAAGAGGTCTACTTAGACAAGTAGGTCAGGGAACGCCTTTCCTGTTGGATGATATTATCATTAATACGTAAATATTCAGAAGGAGTCAGCCATGTGAGGTTCTTCCTACGACAATGCTAAGGAGAAGGAATAACAAAGCCAAAGTTGCTGAGGTAAGAACAAGCTTCTCATACTAAAGGAAAAGCAAGAATGCATTCTAGGGGCTAGATAATACTGAGTACGTGAGAATGAGTGAGTGGTAAGAGTTAAAGTTGCAGGCTGTGGGTAAGGCTAAGTAGTCTGAATTTTATTCTAAGCATTTGGAAAGCTGCTGGAGATTTTAAAACAGTGGCATAATTTGATTTAAAGCAGCTCTTGGGTTACTGGTGGAGGATAGATGGCAAAGGGGTAATGAGGAAAAAAGTGAAACAAGTTAGGAGCATGATGCAAAAATGCAGACAAGGCATAATAATGGCTTGGTTAGTCTGATAGCAGCAGAAATGGAAGTGGCCAGATTCAGCACATATTTTGAAGACAGGGTTTCTAGGCCTTGCTGATGGATTAGTTGCACTACAATAAAACAAGTGAGTTACATCCCAAGAGAATTAGCCATTAAAAGGAAGACTCTTTAAACCTGTTAACTCAGATGAATGCATTGCTAATGGTGCAATTCTATTTAGGGGCAAAATAGGGCAGGTGTCCATTATAAACACTCAGATAACACCCATAGGTGGACTGAGTGCACTATTTAATGCTCAGTAACTCATTTAAACAAATCCAAGTTTTTCCTCATCTGAATGACAAACAAAGGTTAATTATGTTTGCTACATGACTGCAATTTACTGAGAAATAACAAAAAGTGAAGATACAAAAAACAGAGGGAGAGAGAGAGAATGAGAAAAAGAAAGAAAGCGAGAAGGAAAGAGAGAAGGAAGGAAGGAAGGAAGGAAGGAAGGAAGGAAGGAAGGAAAGAGAAAGAAAGAAAGAAAGAAAGAAAGAAAGAAAGAAAGAAAGAAAGAAAGAAAGAAAGAAAGAAAGAAAGAAAGAAAGAAAGAGGGAAAGAAAGGAAGGAAGGAAGGAAGGAAGGAAGAAAGGAAGGAAGGAAGAAAGAAGGAAAGAAAGAAAAGAAAAATAATAAGTGATTGCTTGTTGGCTTGTTTTTGTATACCAGGTTGATGCATCCTAGTGAAGGACGTATTGTACACTGTGATATGCCCACACCCATGAACTGGATTCCTTTGGGAGCCAGTTTGCTCAGGAAAGAAGCAAAGACTGTTAACTTAACTTGACCTTCTTATCACTTTCAAAACAACCACAATAACAACAGCAGTTGCAGTAGCGGCAGCTATAAAATCCCCTGGCCTGACTCTCCCTCTCTTTTATTTTATTCCCCTCCTATGGCAGTGAACACAAAGGACAAATCTGTCATTAACTATTTGCAAATGATCAGCTATCCACTGCAGCTGTTTGCTCACCGTATCGCCATGCCAAGCACAGCTGCTCAGATGCACTAGCCCAGTTTGGCTGGGCCACTCACCACCTACTCACAACTGTCCCCAAACTGCCTCAGGAAGAACAGGACAGGCCAAATCCCAATCTGGCAGCATGAGCTGTGGTTTTCTATTCCCTAAGTATCGCCACACTTCCACTTGCCTGGACCATCTTGGACCACACTGTGAAACTGGCTAAGAGGCACTTGAAGAACAGCCTTACTGCCTGTGGATGCTGCTGGTCTGAGGACTGGGAGGTGGTAACTATGGAGAGATCTCCGGCCACTTCCTAAGAAAGGCAGCCTAACTGCTGCCTGGATCCTCTGGTTGCATTTTTAAAGGCAAGCAGCTTTGTACTTTCACTTATTAATTTTTGCCAGCTTCTAAAGGTCAACGACCTGGCAAGCCGAGATTCACAAATAACAGGTGCAGAGACTCCGCCGCCTGCCTCCATGGGACATTGCTCTGTCACTTTTATTTACTGAATCAATCCACCAGTGTCCAGCAGGAGAACAACAGCTAAATGGCCATTAATTGTGGGCTGATGTGCAGATGAAACAAATCTCCAAAGGGACTGTAAACCTTTGTTCCTTCACCTCCTCCTGCTCTTGCTATGGGATTAGCAGTAAATCATTCAGCAGCCTCATCGCCTTATTATAAATTTACCATTAGGGTCGTCCCAGGTGAGATAGCACTAACCTCTCTCTCTATCTCTTTATCTCTCCTATGCATGCCTCCCTTCTTCCTTTTTTTCTTCCCCTCCCCCTCTTTTCTTTCAGTTAAAAAAAATTTTTTTTCATCTCTCCTCTCACAATTTTTCTGTCTCTATTCTTCTTTCTCTCACACACACATATGCTCATTCCTAAACACAATGGTCTTTTATTAAAGTTACTTCACTGTCCCAGGGAGCATCCTTTTCTGCCATTTCCTCATCTGTCTGCCCTGCTCTCACATGTGTGTATACAGACACACAGTAAGCATACAGCTGGGATTCCTATGGAAGACAAAAAAAAAAAGAGAAAGAGTTCTCTTCAAAGGGGGCATTTTCTCTCCCCTTCATTTCTGTGATTATTCTTCAGCAATGCTCTTTAACTCCTCAGAGCCCAAAAGGAGCTTAATTAAAGCGTAAAAGGGAATTAGAAAGTAAGCAATAGTTAGTGGTGAAATATAATGGATCTGAATTCTCTGAAAGAGTCTTGGGAATGCATTTCAAGATTTTTTTACTGTCTCTAGGACATACACAGCAGTGACATGGCCCCTGGTGGCCAGCTATGGGTGCCATTTGATTCGAAGGTCCTTAGGGAGGCAGCCCGAGCCCTAATAGAAATCCCTAAACTGATCTCCACTTTGAATGAGTGCAAATGCATAATGGATTTGAATACTTTTTACATGTTTGTATTAAGCATAATTTTTCATGTGCCCTTTAAAAATAATGTATGTTTTATGTTAATCAGTCATCTAAACCTTAACATAAAATACCAACCCCTCCTTACTCCATGGTCATGAGAGGACGCAGGCAGCAAAAGAGTAGTTTTAGAATGGATGAGAGAGGTGTGGTCAGGCAAGGCTCTAGAGAAGACATGTCCTCAACAGAGAAATGGTGGAGAAACTAAAAGAGGAAGGGGAAAAAAGGTGAATTTTCCGTTTTTCATACCAAGGCTAAGAACAAGCCTGAGAATAGGTTCCAATAAACCCAGTCTCCAGATTTGGGGAGGGGTATAAATCATAGTTGCTCTGTGATCACTGCTGTTAATTAATTTCAATTACAGATGGACAAAAGCTCAGACTCAGTGAGTTATTCATGACATACATTTTTGTAGATGCATAGCATAGCATATTGCGTGGGACACAGGAGGCAGCAAAACTAACTTGCAGAAGTGTAGTAAAATATTGATAGCTAAGAATATTCACAGATGGGAGTTTCTGGTTACTCAAAATTCCAGGGTAACTAAAGAATAACCAGATTTTAAAAATTCATATTGAGAATGTATATTTAATGTTTTTTTTCCCTAATAATGTTTACAAAATATGTTGGAAAGGAAACCTAGTGTAGTTATAAGAATATATTCTCTAAATCCAGGCAGCCTTGGTTTATATCCTGCTTCATCCATGTACTAGTTGTGGGACTCTGGGTATTTGGAGCCTTCATTAATACATTCAACAAATACTAAGAGTGCATGACTTCTAGAGCTATAAGAGGGAATAGAAATTGACAATGGTCCTGCTTCCATGAGATGAACAGCCTAATAGCAAAATCCTGACTCTACAAAGTGGCAAGAGGCACACGAGGCCATAAGACAACATACTTAGATTTTGACCTACTGGAGGAGAGTGGCTGGCTAGCAATATTTCCCACCTCTGAGCTGTGGGATATGAATGAGTTACAGGTGTGTTCAGAATTTGATGTCTTCACCTCAAGGATTACTGGGTGGGCTCAGGTTAGATGGAGCCCCATAGATAGTTGCCACTATTCTGAGCACTGCTCTCATTTTACCTGACGGTGATTTTTGACACCATAAGGTGAAAGTGTTTGGGAACACCATTGAGGAAAACTTCATTTAGAAGTTGATTATGTTGCTAAAATTCAAGTGATGATTAAGAGTTAAGGAGTTCAGGATACCACTGAGGGTGGGTTCTAAGAAGAGTATGTTTGCTCTCTGAGGGCCAAGTAATTCAGCTTCTCCAAGGAAATTGGAATGCCAGCATGAGAGGAATGCAGAGTAAGATGAAGCAAGGTAAGCTATAGAATAAAGATGAGAAGAAACTGAGTTCTCAGGACACAGGTCCCTGTTAGGGCCACATTGGAGACATTAGCCTCAGTGCACGTATAAGTGTTATAAACGAGAGCATCTGGCAAAGACTTGTGGTGCTTTCTGCATTCTCATAGCTGTAAGATATTCTGGGATGTAATCCATGTGCCAACACAATCTCAGTTGCAAAGTAACTTTGGGACCTAAAAAACACCTTCAGTCCTCAGTTTCTTCATCTCTAAAATTATAGACCTTAAGCTTCTTTTCTATCTAGCTTTACAATTCTGATTATCAAAGTTATTGACAGAGTACAAAGTGTACAGAAGATTGACCTTGGAGGAATGCAATAATATATCATAGAATTTACCTGGTTTGTTTGTTTGTTTTTGTTTTGCTGGTTTGTTTCTTAGTTTTGTTTTATGAATATATACTGGCAATTAATAATTGCACCTCTTGATTTGATAAAAAAAACAAAATCAATAAAGTAGGTTTGAGATGAGCCTGAAACCATCCTGGCCAACATAGCAAAATCCCGTCTCTACTAAAAATAAAAAAATTAGCTGGGCGTGGTAGTGCATGCCTGTTATTATTATCCCAGCTACTCAGGAGGCTGAGGCAGAAGGACAGCTTGAACTGGGAGGGGGAGGTTGTGGGTTGCAATGAGCCGAGATCGTGCCACTGCACTCCAGCCTGGGCGACAGAGCAAGATTCAGTCTCAAAACAAAACAAAAAAGTAAAGTAGAATATTTTGTATTATTAACCTACTTATATCTAATGTTCCATTATTGGAACACTAAGCATGTAAGCATATGGGAGTTATTTGTATCTTACTGCTCAAGGTCATCCACAAGATCTGAGTTTTCACTCATGCAAAAATTTAAAAAATTGCGACCTCTGGCATAAATTGGTTAATGAGAACAGACAAATATCTAGGTTTCAGTAGAAGATTTATCCATACAATTAGGCACATACAATACATACAATTTCTCAAGCTTCTTGAAATATAGAAATGGAAGTGAAATTCCAAACATAAAGTATCTCCTTACAAGTGTTTTTTAAAAATCCCTTGATTAAAGCCAGTCACTGAGTTATGTGTAGTCAAAGAAGTTGGGAACATTTAAGGTCCAAAAAAGAAAATTTCAGCCAGGCTTCCATGAAAACCATCCAGCTGTCTGAATTTTGTATGTGTGGAGTAGCGCCAGGTTCTGCTCAGTGATGATCTATGTCTGATCCGCAGTTGCATATCTTGAAGTTAAATATATTTCTAATATATATGATTATAGGAAACCCTTTGCTAAAAGAAACCGTTGCAAATTAAAACATAATAATAAAATGTGAAATAGAACACAATGGCAAGCTTTATGAAAATCATATGATCATTCTTAAATGAAGACACCTTGCTTATAAAGTAGATTATATTAAAAAGCCCCCCCCCCAAACTCCTTCTGATAGTATAATTTTATTTTCTTGTTACAGAAGGAACAAAAAGTCATGTTGGCATTCTTACTGAAGAATAAACGTGATTTGTCTCCTATCTTGCTCCATGCTACCACCAGCTATATTAAATTAGAAAATCTACATGACTTGTGAAAACCATGAATTTGATAGTTCATTTGTCAACCAACCAAATTGTTAACTGCTTATTGTATGTCATGTCCAGGACTAAATGCTGACAGAAAAGACAGACAAAGTTTCTACCTTTACGAAGTTTATAAAGTAATACCTGAACACTAGGTATGGAAAACAGCACATAATGAAAGCATAGCAAAGGGAGCCCTAGAAAAATTGTTACAATCTAATTTTAGAAGCTCTCGATTCCCCCTCAAAAATCCCCATTAGTAGTGACTCCTCTGTTTTCCCCAACCCTAACACCCTTGGTTCTAGGCAGCCCTCATCTACTTCTTGTTTCTGTAGTACACTGCCTTTCTGTATTAACCGGTTCTTAAGGTGACTGTTTCACTGTGATGAGGTTGCCCTAGCTAGGAAGCCAAGGCTCTTTCATTTCTTTCTGCCCCTCTCCTTTGCCTTCCTTCAGCACCAAGGAGAATGGTCCAGCAGCAGCCCTGAAGCTAGAAAAATTCTGAGAAGCAATGTTTAAGCTAAGACCTGACGTAAAAGTCCAGGCGTAATTCCTGAGAACTTAGGAAAAGTTTCAACTTCTCAAAAATATGAGAGCCAATCAGTCTTGAATGTTTCTCTTCATTTGAAGAACACCATCCAAGATGCAAGCTTTACCAAGTTTTTTTTTTTTTTTTTAGCTGCGAGAACTTTACCTGCAGCACTTTGTTAAAAATCTCCTGGTTATCTCCACATGCATTTCATCCTCAGCACCATTAAGAGATTGGACATGAATATTCTTTAAATCTTTGATCATTTCAAGAGGCTACGATGGGATAGGAGGAGACTTTCATGCTGGAAATTCTTATGTCATTGTCCAATGTAATACATAACACACCTGTCATCTTCACAGGAAAAAGCTTCGTTGCCTTTTAAAAATTCAGCCCTAAGGGTCTCTCTTGTGATATGTGACCTAGAAGACAGATAACTAGGGTGATGCTTTAAATGAAGGAATCTTGAGTTTTATTGCTTTTGGATGTAACCACCTCCAGAGCTGGGGAAGGAGTTGCTATTTAATTAGAGAGATTAAACCAGAAACATACTTTTCTCCTAACAAAAGAAAAACCCTGGGGCTCTGGGGAGTTCTGGGTGTCTATACCTTGCCCAGAAGGCAGGATTTTATACTTTAAAATGAATCCACCATATGTCTGGATCTGGGCTCTGTATGTTCACCTTGTTTTACTCATACTTATGAGTTAACTGTTCAGTGTCCAGGTGTTAGTAGGCACATTTGCCTGTCTATTCTCACTGATGTAGTTCAGCTTATAGTAAAAGGACTCTAGATTGCTTAATAAAACAGCTGTGATATAAGCAAATTCATATAGACAAGAGCAGATTTTAAAAACTACTTATTTTGTGGAATTTGGGGCATTCACAGATGGATTTCAATTTGAGAAACGTATTTGCCATTGACACTTTGTTTTTCCATCAATAGAGAAAGAAGCTATGTGAGCATCAAGATATATAAAGAATATAAGTGAATCAAACATAAAAGTTTGGTTGTGACTAGCCATGCCAAGAGGTTTATGATGTACTTTGGAGGCCACAGAGACTGAAACTAGCCCAATTGTCCCATAGAACTGATATTTATGGCTTCTTTTGAATAAACATAGAAATTGATCCTGCCAGTCTTAACACTTGAGAAAGTTACATTTGTCTTATCCAAATTGAGGTGTTTTGTTTTTGTTGTTGTTGTTGTTGTTTTTTCAGGAAACAAATGATCAGGCCTCCCAGATAGTATCAAGGAAACGAAACTTACCAGATTACCACATCAGGATAATGAGATGCCAGACTCCTCATTCCTCAGGATTATCTCCTTATCCCTCTCTAGTTTCTGTTTTCCCTCATATGGTTACATTTCTTCCCTGCTATATAAATTCCTAATTTTAATGGGTTGAGGAGATAGATTTGAGACTGCTCTCCCATCTTCTCTGCTGCAGGACCTGAATAAAGCCTTCATCCTTGGAAATACTCTTTGTCTCAGTGATTGGCTTTCTGTGTTGTGAGCAGTTGGACTAAGACTGAACTTCTGGTGTTTTGGTAACAAAACTCATGCGCTGTTTCAAATAGAAGATTTTCATGCTCCAGCATTATTTTTATAACAATAATAAGATCTGAGCCAAAATCCAGTATGATGGATGTGAGCACACTTCCATAATATTGTTATAAGTTAGATTCTTATGCTAATTGGAATTTCAGAGAATCCTACATGGCTTGGAGGAAACCAAAAAGTTGTAATGCCTACCATCTTACTGCATTAGACAGTAAGCAGTGAATCCCTATTCATTAGACAGTAAGCAATGAATCCCTATTCATTGTAAGCAGTTCAGCTCCAAAACATGTACTAACCATTCAACACTGCATTTCAACTTCAAATCCACTTTTTATGCTCTTCAAGAGTTTTCATCAGATAACCTCATGAAATCTCTCTAACGTCAGCTAATGTTCTTGCCTCTAATATGTCTGATGGTCCTGTCCTGATGAAATCTTTTCAGTCATTTTAATTTGCAAGTATTGTAAACTTCCATGCCTTTGGATGTAGTTGTTCCCTTTGCTCAGAATTTCTTCTCTTTTTTCCTCTATGGTTCTTATCAAATTCAAATTACTGTTAGAGCCCAGTTCAAACATTACTTTCATTGTAAGGAACACCCCTGGATGTCTCAAAAGGCTTAATACTTCCATTTCTACATGAACATGTTTGTTAGCCATTATAGCACTTCATTCATTTAACAACATTCTTTGAGCAAGTATTCTGTACTAGATACACTATTAGCACTTAGGATACCATAATAAAAAACTTAACATTGTGGGATTTTTTAACATATTACTTCCCCATTATTCTGTGGATATCTTGTTGATGGGCTCTGTGTTAATTATCTACATATCCTAAGGACCCAATATAGTTCCTGTTATTTAATAATGTACTCAGTAGTTACCTGAGCTAAAAATTATTGAAGAAGTATTTTTTCATATGCCTCCAATTCTGAATGCAGTAATACCTGCATCCCTTGGTATCAAACGACTGTCCTCTCAGAGCACTTTGTGTTTCCAAGAGTTTATAAAATCATTCATTCATGCATTTATTAAATCAGTTTTTAGCACATAATCCAGATATTTTTGTTATCCTCTGTTTTTCTCATAACATCTCTCTTGTTTCTTCCCCTCTAGACCATTTCCTTAGGAGTTAGCCATTGCGGCTTTCTTTCTTTTTTTTTTTTTAAAGAGGTAATGAAGTAGAAATAAGGGGCTAGGAAGAACTTTTAAAAACCACATATTTTCTTTGTACTATAGGACTACGAGGATTGGTGGATCAGAACATAGGTCATTCATATTTCCTCTTGGACTAGTTGGGGTTTAAATAACTGGGGCATTTTAGATTTGAGGAGATTTTGTATGCTGCTTACTCCCATACCCTACCTCAGCCTCCTAGTTTATCTCTGATAAAGCTTTCAGGCTCCCTGGGAATGCTTCAGTAAGTGAGGCTGCACCACGGTTAGTGTTTTAAAGTTGTCTTTGTCATTGTTGTTCTTATATTGATCCAGTCTGACCTTTTATAACTTCATGGTGCCAGAAAGCCATTACAGTAAGTAATAATTAACATGTAACAAGTTACAAATTATTTTAGGAAAATAAAAACTCTTATCTTAGAACAAGGTTATTGAGGTAAACTTAAAAGTCAGTGTGCCGGTGTCTAGGATGAATTCTTACCCTATTTTTGCTTCTACGTGACCCTTTGTAAAGGATGGGGGATAATAGCCCTTAAAGCAATTAGGGACTCTCTTTGCAACTTTCTGCTCTGTTGCACCACTGGAAGCTCTAACTCACCCCCTCCGGGTAATTTACTTGCCTGTTGGATCTTGGCCATTGACACGTTTTACTTTCCTAGTTTGTGTCAGTTAATCAACACTTACAGAGTGCCTGCTGTGACAGAACTCTGTGCAAGGCCCCACAGAAACATTCACCAACAGTGGCCATAGTTGTCTTGGATCTTTTTTTCCTGGGAACTCACATTAAAGAAAAGGGAAAGGAGAATGTAAAAGGCAGCACTCAATTTCTCATTCTTAGCCTTCTTTCTATGGACTTTGTAGTACCTCCTACTGAGGACAGCAGAATAGCTCTTCCAGAAATCTCCAGGGCTTAGGTTACAATTATTTTCTTAAATATTTTTAGAGATGCAACCACACTATTATTTCCCTTATTTGTATACATATAGAACTGGATGTTGTGACTCTATAGAGAAAGAACCAGGTGTCTGACCATGTTTGACTCAGGTACTAAATTTGTCACTCAGCAGGGATCATATCTGTGTTAGAGTCCTTAAACCAAGGTTCATAGATTCATAGTATGTTTACAAATGGGCTACATGCTTTAAACTTCCCCCAAATTACATGAAAAATGTGTGTGTATACTACATTTTCAGAAGTGTGGGGGTTCATCACTTTCATCAGAAAATAAATGCTGTGTTATATGAGTTGCATGAATCCGTGAGAAACAGGTGAACATGAGCAGCCCCTGCTCCATTTCCAGCCATTGTCACATTCAAGTGACTAGTTTTCTCATGTGGTGGCTTTATCTTGTTTTCTCTGTGCTTAAAATGCAAAACAAGACAGAACAAAGTGAACATGGAACATAAAAAACAAAACTTTTTGTAGACTTGTTTATTTACAGCTTTTTTAGTATATGGGAAAAGTCGAAACAACAACAACAAGAAAAGGCCTATTGAGATTTTCCAGACATAAGTGAAATATTCAGTTGAGATGAACTTCAGAGTCACTCTATATTCAGGGGTTAACTTCAGGGTCACTGTGATAGGTCAAGTGGTGCCCTATCAGCATTATTTACTACCTGAATATAAATACAGGTCTTTAAATGAAACAATAGTAGAAATGAAATGGAAAATATGGAATTATGGTTAAAGATAGTAGCCAAATGGATCAAATATCAAAGCTTTGCTTGATAGATTTTTTTTTTTTTTTTTTTGTAATCCCTCTGTTCCTTTACTTCTGGGGCCTGTCAGTTGCACAGGGGAGAGAAACAGTTTGCTGCTATGAGTTTTCACTAGGAAAGGAAGAGCGAGGAAAAGGCAGTTAAAATGCTTTTGAGTTCAACAAATGTGTCCTGAGAGCCAAATGGAACAGGGTGAAATCCTAGCTCAAACCCGTGGGGAATAATTTGTTGCTAGTAGCATCTGGAAAAGACGTGTGGCAACGGCTGCAGTTTTGTTTAGAGAACAAATGGAGGGAAAAAAGGGCTTTAAATAGGTAGGTTTGAAAGGGAGGGAGAAAATGACGGAGGTCTCGAATGAGTTTGGGGATTTAGGAAGGAGATTTAATAGACGGAATAGCAGGTCACAGCTAAAGAAGTGAAAACCTGGGCGAGAGGCATCAGTAAGAACGCACAGTGTTAGTGCACGGACTGCGAACCTGAAGCAAACTCAAATTAAATAGTTTATTATTCCTCCGGCTGCTTCTACCACTAATAATATGTTTTCCCTCAAGAACTGGGTATTTTGAAAATCCGTATTAATCATCGAGACCAGTGCTTGCGCTTATCCTGTGGGCGGCCCATTGTAGAAACCACTTTCATTCCGCGCGGCTGCTGCTTTCCAAGAGGTGGTGGAGGCTGTGGCAGCCGCGTGCACCGCGGGACCCGGCTGCAGGGAGCCGTGGGCCCTGGCTGAACCCTGACTGCTCAGGGCCATCCCGGGACACAGCCCGCTTTTGTCTAGACTGCTCACTTACCTGCCCTCGGCTCTTGTAAAACCCACATTTCAATTACAGGAAAGGGGGAGCCTAAAAGCTATAAATATAGACAGAGAACACTCTGTCTTCAATAGTCTGTGCTCAGCATTCTAAGCTTGTGTTCCACCACCCCCTCACCCCCTGCTCCCATAGCCCTTCAAAATCTGAAAGGATGGAGAAGGTAAAGATCCCTAACCAAAGGGTGGTCCCAAGGCCCCAATGGCCTCATCTCCATTGTCCAGCTGAAGCCAAGGTCTTCCCAGGCTGCTCTGGTGGGGCACCTGGCCCTTTAGGTCAATCCTATGAGAATAATTATTTTACTTAACTTGGAGGGCTCTCATTTACCTTCTAGTGTATGGAGTAAATAGTGGTAAATAGTGAGGGGAAATTAGGACAGAGCCACCATTCACTTTTGGGTCCTTGTACCTCCCTTTTCATCTCTAATTGTGGAGCATGTGGGTAGTTCTCACTTCAAATGCGCCTTAGGTTTGCTGCTAAGGGACCCCTGGGATGCTTTCCTGAGCAGGAACTAGGCTGGTGCTAACTTTTCTGTGAATATTTATCTATTACAGGAGATAGCCTCAAAGATGGCTATCATCTATTGAGAAGATTATTATTTTCTCAATAAGTCCATGCAGACAGGAAACCCGCATAGGGTTTCCTGTCTGCATGGATTTGGGGCTTGAAGGGTTTAGGCTTAAATGTGGCTCCCCTACTTGCTGGCTGTAAGACTTCAGGCAAATCATGAAATCTCTCTGTCCTTCAGATCCGTTATCTGTCAAATGGGTTGTTGCAGGGAATAAAATACTATAGAACAAGTTCATAGAGATAGAATCATGTCTTGCTACATGTGTATTACTTATACCTGTTAAATATCACAAAATTGCCATTTCATTGTGTTCCAGGTATTGTGTAACATGTAAACATAGTTCGTTTTTTCTAACAATGTCACCTGATATGTATTTCACTTATGATTGGGCTTACACATTAGTAAGAGGCAGAACTCATATTTGAATGTCAGCTTTCAGACTTTGTGGTTTCCCCACTATGCAAGTATCTTAGTTACAAAAAAAAGTTCCAAGATTAAAAGTTCTGTCATGAAGACAGATGACAGAAGATATTTTAGATATCTAATATTATAGATAGCTGATAATAACATTTTTTCTTTTTATTTATCTACTTTTATGACTTACTCTGGTGCCAGGCATTATGTGAAACCATCAATATTTCATTTTATTGTAAACAGAACCTTACAAGACATCTTTGATTATTATTCCCACTTGAAAGATAAAGTGGCTAAAGTTTAATGAGGTTTTTAAAACCTACACTTACTGAGTTGGTAAGTAATAATGAGGGAATTAACAGCTCTGTTCAAATCCCACATACTTACCCAAGTGTCTCCTATAGAAAATGGTGACCTCTGCATGCTCAAGGGATAATAATTGAAAGGAAAAATATTAAATGGCAGTTTGGATTATTGATTGTTAAAGAAACTCAGAAGCTCTTGGGCAATGACATTTAATAAAAAAATTTGATAACACTTTGGTGCTGAATGAAAAGGAGAGAATAAGAAGTTCAGATCCAGGCTTTTTTCATAATCTTCTGAAGCACCATAATAATCATCCTAATCTTCTGGATCATCTCTGGAGGCATCACCATCATCTTCTTCACAATAGCTTAGTAAGCATTGCCCTTCACGTATTTTAAAATAACTTTATGTACAGTAACTAATTTCTTCCTCACTACGTTATCTTTGAGGCGGAGTATTATTACTACTTGAGAACTGTCAAACAGAGACAGAGAAAGGGTAAAGGACTCGTCAAAGCTATTAAAGACATGATCCATATTTCTTAATGACTCCCTTTATTTTCTTAACACTTCTCATAGTCCGCTTCTGAGAAATACACCCCCCAAATTGAACATTTTTCTCCTGTATTTCCCCATTGATAACATCCAATTATTGGCTGAGACTTAAAGTGTGTATATGGGTGTGAAAGGCAAGCAATGTAGCAGAATAATAATGATAAAAATCTATTTTAATTATTTTTCTTTTTAATTTTAATGCTTTCATTTAGCAAACATGCTGTAGGCAATTGCTGTGTACTAGGCAGAGTTTGGTAGCAGAAATGAATACATACGATACCATGGTCTCTAATTTCAAGGATTTAAAAGTCCACTTGAAAAATGGATGCAGGTACAAATCACAGTGACACAATGTAGTAATAGAGTTGTAAAGCAGGGCTTGGAAACACTAGGGATGAAAAATAGAGTCTGTCTTAGAAATCTAGGGAGACTTCAGAGAGGAGAGGGTTTTATATTTGGGATTTGGGATTACCAGTAGTTCACCAGGTAGAGAATGGATATGAGGAAATGTAGTTAGTATTAATAGTGTGTACAAAGAAAGACCCATGTGTATGATCATTACTCAGGTCATCTTTCTTGATTAGAAATTGCTCAGTGTTGTTAGTGTCTGGATCCATGTGACCACATTCAGTCTTATTTGATTACTCCAGGTAAAGATTTTTGGGAAGAGTACAGTCTGAGAATGGAGACAATTCTCAGTTCTGTATTCCCAACTTGCCACTAATTAACCATGTGACTTAACGGAATCAGTTTACTTCTTAAGACCTAGGTTTTCTTACTTGTTTAAAAAAAAAGATAGAAGGAGACAGGGAGAGGGGAAGAGAGAGAGAGAGAGTTGGTATAATGTCTGTAAAATTTTTTAGTAGCAGTGCATAATCCTCCAAACCATGACAGAAGCATTTGTTTTTCTCACCCAATTCTGTGGGTGAGTCTATGAGCATTTGGCCCAGGTGTTTTTGTAATTGTGATAAATTGAACAAATTCTGAATGTTCAGTTGCCTTCAAAACTCACCTTGCCACCTGTGTGGTAGGCTGCCTTTCTAATACGGGTGTAAGTTACCACCCACCCACTGACCCAATTTTATTATTGCCTTAGGTATTTCAGACATGAAATTTTATGAAACGTTAATAGGCCAACAAATTTTTCAGAATAGAGAGGCTACAGGCACACACACACTCACATACATGTATGTAAATGTAGCAATTAATTTCGGTCCTCTAAAAAGCAACATGTTAGGAAGGTTAGGACTCACAGCAGGTGCTTTCTATGGCAGCACACTTGACTTGTGCCTCAGAATTTCTTGGACTTTGTTGGTTAGGCTTTCTAGCTTGGAATTAAACAATCAAGGGAACAAGATCCCTTTCAAGTTATCTTGAGAAAAAACGAACCAAATTACATGCACAACTTCATGATCTAGAACTTAGAGTAAGTAAACTTTTCAGGAACTGACAAAACTGCTGAAAAGGATTGCCCTCTTTTTTCTCTCTCATCTATAACAGGGTCTCTCTTGTATATTTAATTCTTGTTCTCCTTTTTTTTTTCTATAGTTGCTTTCTTTCTTTTTTTTAATTCTTTTTTATATTTGAACACTTTGCATGACAATCAAGATATATGATTCTAACTCCAAGATTTGCAGCCTCACCTTCTACCACCTGCTGTCCATTCTCACATTTCATAATTCAATTTTATAAGAAATTGTTCCATGATATATTTATGTTGTACACCATCTTGCATATGCTTTATAAAAAGCCTACTGGGGCACATGTCAATTCCTTCCTCCAGAGCCAATCACTATGATATAATTATGAAGTTATATATCTTGATGTCCCATGGAAGAATGAATTGGTCTATGGTACGAATGATCAGGATATGACACAAAATTACCCAGAGACTTGCAGAGTCCCTGATGTAGGAAGCCACCCATGACAAGTAAAGAAGACAAAGAGCCCCAGGTGTTTGGGACAAAGGAGGAACTAAGAAAAAGTGCACTAGAAAAAAAAATCAACCAATAATACTGACTTATTTCAATAAAGAGACCTTGTGGAAAATAGTAGCTATTATTGGATAACCCACAGATTAATTTTATGGTAATTCACTATGATTCTCCAGGTCCTATTTGTCTTAGCCCTAGCAACAGTAAAACAAGTGAGAAATTTTATTTATTTATTCATTTATTTATATATTTAGCAATTATTTTTGACCTTTTAATTCATACCAACCTTAGATTTTTACCATTACAGCATGTTCATCATTTAAGGTTGTCATGAAATAACAACAAAATCTCTAGATGACTGTTGAGAATATTAGTTACTTTAGGGCGATATTATGATTGTTGAAAGCCAAAAGGAGGAAAGAGGTTTGCCTTGAACCAAATAACCTGACTTCTTTTCCTCATTCTTTCTTCTGTCTTCCCCTCCATATCATTTTCGCCGTGATCAACACTGCTCTCACTCCTAGTCTCTGTAAGATCACTAGGAAAGATACATGCACAGAAGATGAAAAGCATAACCAATAAATGTATATTACTATCTGGGGTTTGAGCTTTCATTGTTTGCTCAACAGGACTCCCTATTCGGTTAGGCTAGATAGATGTAGATGTAGACTTCATCATTTATACCTAACCAAGCTTAAAAGTCTGTACTTCATAATCAAATTCAGAATCGAGATTTTCATTTGAAATTGTACCACTACAATTGAGAAAGCTAACATGCAGTTCATACCAATAGTTAAAAGAAAAAGCAAGAAAATGAGAGTTTATGACAGTGGCTATGATAGACTGGCCCAGACCACCCATCAGGCTTTTTAGAAGAAAGCGTCATTATTTTCCAATGAGTAGATGTGGTAGACTTACAAGGGAAGGGACTCTGGAGAAAGACCATGAAAAATGGCAAAAATTGGACAAGAAGAGAAAAAAGGATAGAAAATCCCAAGCCAATATAACAGTGAGGAAAAGACACAGAGTGGCCACAACCCTGGGGGATTTACAGGACACAGAAAAGAGTTTAGTTGGGCTACAGCTAAGAGTACATAGAAGGCGATGTAAGAGCAAAGGTAATGGAAGCCCATGACACTTTTGAGTCAGAGGAACAACACTATTAAAGTTCCCCATCAGGAAGATTAACATGGGAGCAAAGCACACAATACGCATAACTGAGCACTGATTGGAAGTAGAGACGCCAGTCAGGAAACCGCTGAACGGGTACAGATAAAAGAGAAGAAATGAATCCTACTCAGGCAGTTAAAATGAAAAGCAGACAATGGATAGGAGGTATTTTATGAAGGCTGTAACTATTGAATTGGAAACAAAGTCAATGTTGTGGGCAAGAAAAAGTAAAAAATATATATATAAATATATTTTACAAAAGATGCAAAGAAGGGTGTTTAAATCTGAGATCCTGGGAAGAGTGTTGCATCATTACTTGAAAATAGAATGACCGAGGAAGAAAGAGTTTTCAGGTAAAATTATATATTCACTTTTAAATGTAATGAATTGGAAAAGTCTGTAGAACGCCCTAGATAAGAGTTCTTGCAGAATATTAGAAATGTAGAAATATAGTTCCAGAGAGAGCTTAGCGTTGCAGTATTTCTCATAGAGGTAATTTTTAAATTTATAAGACTGGATTATACTTTTTATAGAGTCAGTGCAGAAGGATCAAAAAGCAAGGAGGAAGCAGATCTTTTGGAAACATAAAGTATAGAAAGAAAAAGAGAAGAAAAAGAAGGAGACAGAAAAAAGAAAGTATAATTAGACAGAAAAATGTTTTAAAAAGTAAGTTGGTAGGTACTGAAGGACACAGAAAAATTTAGGATGTTGAAGAAGCAGAGAAAATAAGAAATATATATATATATATATACACACATATATATATAAAATAAAGATTTAATATATCAGATTGTTATTTTATTTCAAAAAACTTAATAGATTTATATATATATATATATATATATATTTATTTATTTATTTATATTTATATGTATATACACATATGCACACTAAGAATCCGGAGTCTTAACAGGGGTAATTGACCTCTGTGTTGGTCTCCTGTAGATACAGCTTGAAGTACACTTTATTCCACAGCCCATATTATTTGTTAAGATCATGCATATATATATACATGTACATAGGAAATATTGTGCGCATATATATATGAAAATACATATGACTTCCAAAATATTGCAATATTTCACAAAAGCCATGTGTGTCTTGAATAGTAAGAAAGAAAGTCAGATTGTGACAGATTCAGAAATCTCTGGTCAGTAATCAGTGTAATGCGTGATTTGATCAGCTTGCCATCTGCAAAGGGGCTGACAGTATGGAGATAAAGAACCTGCCAGTATCAGGAGTCTGTGATTTAATTCACTTCCTGCAACTGATTTGAATCGAGTTTAGGCCCATACTCTTCTATCGTGGTGGACAATAGCAATCCAAAGTTGATTCTTAAAGTACTTAAATTCTTAACAAAAATAATATGAGCTGTAGAATAAAGTGTGTCACAAGTTGTATCTACAAAGACCAACAACGAGGTCAATTACTCCCATTAGTCACGACTCTTGAGTTCTTAGTGTATATGAAAAAACCCATTAAGTGTTTTTGAGATAAAATAACAAGCTAATTTAATAAATATTTCTTTTTTTTTCTGATTTAAAAAAGATGTTGCCTTTATTTTAGCATATCTTATTGGTATTTGACAGCTAGTTCTAACTAAATTCCAGCACCAGCAAAGCATTGATTGGAGGGTGAGGGTGATGACAGTGATGGTGATCATTGCTAGAATTATAAGAGCACCTATCATACTTCAAGTCCTTTATGAGATGATGTTATTTTCTTCTCGTACTTAGAGAAGAGAAAGGATGCCATGTTTTTTCCAGAAAGCTTGTACTTGGTAGGGCCATTTCCCTTTGAGCTCATTAGCCTTCAACAAGTATGCCATTATAGCAGTACTTTTTAGCACTTCCCATCCTCAAAGTACTTTGAAAATATTAGCTAATTAGATCTTCAAACACTCATGAGAATTTTCTAAGTATGTATGATTGTTCTTGTTACCTTGTCACAACTGGAGACCAGCCATCTGCATAACTTTTCTAAGGAAGTAGAGGGCATTATTGAAAAAGCCAAGACTCTAACTTAGAAATATTTAAGTTTTGGTGTGTCATTTGGCTCCAGGCCTGTGTGTCTTCCTTTCTATGGAAGACATGTACAATGAAGCAACTAGTCACGTGAAACTTAAAGTATATCTGAAATAAACACTATAACCTTCATTTATTTCATAAGACTAACATAACATTCCTCCCACCTGTATTACTAACACACAAGGTGAAAATTAAATTTACATATTATCTATGACCTTCATTTTTTCCACCTCTTGACTGATGGTTTAGGCATTATTGAAGCTCGGATAGCAGAATAATCTCCTCATTAGCGGCTGTGAAGAGCCTCTTCTTACTGTCCTCTCCTTACTGACTGGGTCTTGTCTCCACCACTTTTCACCCAGTTTTGATTCAGTAAAGGATTCAATGAAGGAAAAGTTTATAATGAAAGACACTGTAGCTCCCAATCCTTCTTCACTTTCAACTCTAAGATATAATATTACACGCACATAACCATTCATGTAACTTTATATAACATTCAAGGTACCTTCTTTCATATTTCTGATAAAATTAACTTTTTTTTTTTTTTGAGACAGATTCTCTCTCTGTTGCCAGGCTGGACTGCAGTAGTGCAATCTCAGCTCACTGTAACCTCTGCATCCCAGGTTCAAGTGATTCTCCTGCCTCAGCCTGCCAATTAGCTGGGACTACAGGTGCGTGCCACCATGCCCAGCTAATTGTTTGTATTTTTAGTAGAGACAGGGTTTTACCATGTTAGCCAGGATGATCTCCGTCTCCTGATCCATCCTCCTAGGCTTCCCACAGTGCTGGGATTACAGGTGTGAGCCAACGCGCCCGGCCCAAAATTAACTTTCTTTATAAACTTTTCCAAATTAGCATTTCCATCCCCACATTAATTTATTAAGTTTCTCTCCCAGCTTTATTTTCGTGTATCTCAGTTTTATGTCAACATCAGCTGAAGTAAAATAAAATTGTTTATATTCTCAGCATGTCGTCTTCATGTAATTTTTCTCTGTCAATGGTAGTGTCTCTCTCCTGGTTGTCTGAGCCCCAAACTTTGGATCTACTACTTCTTGTATCTCTCTTTAAGCTCCCACAAAAAGATAAATAACAGAATCTTTTCATCATACCCCAGTGGTATCATTTTATTTTTTATTTCCATGGCTACCCACTCAGTACAAGCCCATTGTAATAGGCTCCTGGTTTGCATTCAAAATACTTGATCATGTTTAGGTGAGCAAATCTTATATTTCACTCAATAGGAATAATTTTTTTATTCTAGCAGAGACAATGACTTTTTGTAGGAGCTGATAAAACGTAATGGGCTATATCAACTAATATCCGAAAGCGCCTTGCTTTTCAACATCTCTTTCATGCGAAATGTTGTAACCTCAGATAACCAAGTGGGTAGGTTCCCAGGCCAGCCACAAATAATTCTAACAGTCAGATATAAAATAAAAGGCAAAAAATAAAAATACAAAATTAATAAAGAAATAAACCAACAAGCCATCACAATCACCACCAACAAAACCATCAAGTCAGAAAACCAGAAGCTACTGTTCCAGAAAAATACCCAGGGGTGTGTTTGCAGGACCCAGCACCTGAGAAATGGGATTCTCCTAAGGTAGAGAGGGATGACAATGATGTATTGAGTCCTTGTAGATGTGAGTGGGTAGCTTTTTTTCTAGCATAATTTCTACCCTATTTATTATTTTCAAAGTTTTACTTTCTGGTTGTTATTGTTTGGGTTTTTCATTTTGTTTAGTTTTGTCCTGAGTTTTTGTTATTTGTTCGTTTAAACTGGATTTCAACTATTGCTTTGTATTTTCATCCCCAAAGAATCTTATTCCACTGTGAGGCTGTGGTAAAGCAGTCTGCCTAAGGTAACTGAATCTTAGTTGATTGAAGATCCCATTGGGATTGAGGATTAGTGCTTGTAAAATCAATTCACATCTCTGCAGAACTACAGAAAGTGTCTGAGTTGGACCAGCTATATGCTCATGCCAGAACACTATTTTCTTTATTCTTTTATTTCTACATTTCTTTTCTTTTGTCAGCTCCTTGTTTATTGACATTTTGTGGAGAAATAACACCAGGCAGAAAATGGCAGTTATTTGGACAATTTGATTACGTTGGTTGCTTTATTGTTAATCAGCTGGGTATGTGTGTTTTCATAAGCATTCAATGTATTGTGCCTGTTCTCTGATATAGCTTTGTTCTACTTTGTTAGTCCTATGTCAGCTATTGGAGTGTATGTTCTTCAAGGAATGACAAGCTATTGCAGAATTTAGCATAGCATTCACACTAAATGGACCTGCACAAAATTGTAGATTAGCAATAAATTCTTATGAGATGAATAAGTGATATTGTAGATAAATCTATTATGTAAGCCTCAATCTTTGCTTATTTCTTTCCCTATGAATTATAACAAAGGTAACACACAGAAAAAGTACTTATATTTAGGGGACTTGGGGGAAAAGGTTAATATATATATATATGAGCTAGAATATATTAAATAACATCTAGAAAATATCTTGTTTGTGTACAATGGAGTACATGTCTGTGTAGTTAATGAATGTGAGACAGAAGAGGTCAGTCTATGTTATTTTAAAGAAAAAAATTGGCAAGTTGCAGTGGCTCAAGCCTGTAATACCAGCAGTTTGAGATGCCAAAGTGGGTGGTTCACAAGGTCAGGAGTTTGAGACTAGCCTGGCCAACGTGGTGAAACCCTGTCTCTACTAAAGATACAAAAAATTAGCTGGCATGGTGGCGTGCGCCTGTAATCCCAGCTACTCAAGGGGTTGAGGCAGGAGAATCGCTTGAACCTGCAAGGCAGAGGTTGCAGTTAGCTGAGATGGCGTCACTGCGCTCCAGCCTGGGTGACAAGGCAAGACCCTGTCTCAAAAAAAAAAAAAAAAAAAAAAGATAAAAAAATTATGAGAGGATAAGAATAAAAGACATAATCCAGGAAATTAAAATAAAAATATATTTCTTCTTTCTCCTTTCAAAACTGTTATTTCGTCTCTTACAATGTCCTGTATTTATTCACATTAATCAGCCCTATATCCTCATAAATGTCCTATGGTATTGCTACATAGGTAGATATGTGTGTTTATAAATAGGTTGCAAATTATGTTCATTCCTTTAATACTAATCTAGAAGCAAAGAGGGCTGCTGTTATTGTGGGTTATTATTCCTGCACAAGAGATGACAGGAGAGGCAGAAACTATCTGGAGCTCAGTCTGAATTGCAGTTTTAAGCACGTCTGATGTAGTGCATGTCTGGAGGTGGCATTTCTAACCTTTTTATCAACTGGGTTCCATGGATCAGAATAAATGATAACAATAGCTCACCGCCTTCTGCTGGATGGATTTGCTACTTGAAAAATGATCAGGGCCCTATTAAGAGAAGCCACACCGCCCTAATGGGGAGCAGATCACAGGCCAGGTCTCTTTGCGCCTGTCTCTCTCTGCGTGAGGGGACACGACCTTGCCTGTCTTTTTCCCTGGGATCAGTTGAATGATAGACTTCTTTTCTTTCTCTGAATTGTTACAGCAAGAGGAGAGGAAAGATTGCAGATTTTTTTTTCCTCTTTCTTCAGAAAAGAGACATGGCCCATTTTAACATCCCCATTATCTATGTGTCTGTCCACAAAAGCTCTATTTGAAAAAACGCTATGGTTTCACAGTGATGACAAGCCCTTTCCAATTCTACTTTCCCTATCCACAATATACCTGGGGCTCCATTTTCATACTTGGAAGGGCAATGCATTTACTAACTGCCCCCGAACCTTTCTTATACTGACCCACCCCTCAGATTTTACTCTGGTCTTCCCTTTCATGAATCATATCCTCTCCTTCCTTTTATGTCTACATATTGTAGTTCTCCTTCAAGACATAATTCAAATTCTGCATTCTCTCTGAAGCAATCCTTGCCCATTCTAACTCACAATACTATCTCCTTATTTTGGACTAACGATATATTATTCTTAAGACCCAGTGTAGACATTGAAACTTATCCTGTGTTCATTTGTTTATGGTGCAAGACCTGATCTTGTTATATTTTATTTTATTTTCACCATTCATTCCCTATGCTCTCTTTCATATTCCCCATAATCACCAACTTTATGTGTTTCATCTCTAACCTTAAACATGTATGTGTATATATCTGCTAACTTTTTGGAATTTTATTTTGTGAGAATATGAATCTTTAAAAATTATATAAATTGCAGTATTTCTTTTCTTTCCTACATAGTATGCTACATTAATCTATTATTAGAAAATAATAGATTATAGGTTGATAGATTGAGTGATTGATAGATAAGTAGCAGATAGCAGAAAGTAGAGCATAGAGAGATACATCATGGAAAATCTCAGACTCGTTTTCAAAGCTCCAGTGGAACGCATGTGGGAGAAGAAAGCAATCAAACCCACCTCTCTTATTCACTGTGTGGCTCTCATTTTGAACTTCAAACAAAGCAACAAACAATAAACGGAGAGTCCTTGACCTGGCAAGGTCAGTGTTTCAAGAAAAATTTTGTGACTCAGCAGAGAATGAAAAAATGAATAATGCTGTTAGCCCATTCTTACTGAAATAAAACAACCACTGGGCCATCTCAGAGATAACTCTTCTCACCTAGGCTTTTGAGCAAGTTGGTATGTGTTTGCCCACACTTCAGGTATACATGTGAAAGCCCATAACTGACCCTTCCTTTATGCAAGGCTGAGATAAATGTTACAATGCTGAGAACATCAGAAGTGAGACTTTCATATATGGACATAACTTTCACTGAGACTGAAGCAATGGTTATCTTGTGACTTTTGTGCACTCAAAGCACTTTTGCCTTTGTGGGCCTCTTTTTCCTTTAAACAAAAACAAAAGAAACAAACGTTTTAAAAAGTCTACAAACCAACCGAGAATATGCATTATATTTAATGAGTGTCAGCATAAGGATGAATGTAATAATGCAGTTTTGATTCATTATTATACCTTCATTATTGTTATAGTCAGTTTCATTCTGACTTCAAAATAAATTTATATTAAAATATTTTCCTGGCCCCTGAAAATATCCTGGCCTCTAGGCATTTTGCCTACCATATTCAATGAATTAGCTGGTCCTGAATGAGAAGAAGGTGAATTATCTATTATTCCAACATCAACAATTCATATAATGCTTTAGAGTTTGCAAAACATTTAGGAATTATCTTCATTGGCATTTTAAAAAACTCTACGTTGGCACCATTTTTAGAATGTGGACACTAAGGTTCTGTCAGTTGTGCTGTCACAACAGAAAACAGTAAGCAACCTAATGTTACAAGAACTCACGCCCTAGTTCCTAAAAGTCCAATGCATTTATTTCAGAGTTGTTTCTGTTTAATACTTGGCTAATTCATTTTTATCACAATCTAAATTAATCACTCCCTTCAATAAGAAACACAGGCTTCTTTCTTCTCTCATTTTTGATTTTTCAGACATATACATCTACATATTTATTAAATAAACATGTATGGAATAAATGAAGACAAAGATAAAGAGCATTCTTTATGAGACTACCTTTTTTTTTTAATAACAACTGGCACCTCCACTCCATCCCTTCACCAAAAAAATATGGAAGCAAAAGTTCTAAATTTACTTTGAAGAATTTATTTTTGAACAATTGGGTGCAGCTTAAAGCTTAAGACAGTTGCAGTATTTAACTATCAGTATACTGTATCTCCTTATAAAATTTATTTTTGTAAAATATCCTGACTCCATCTGTTTTGTCCCTCAGTGAAGGTAACACAAATTTCAACATTTTGAGGAGTGTTTATAAAAGTGATAAAGGTCTTCCTGCTGTTTGAGGCTAGCTCCTTTGTCTTTGTGGGGGAAACTACATGTAGTAGAGTCTCTAGCCTCTGTAATGCACTGCACCCTTCATCTGTCAAGCTCTTTCATTTGAAAATAATGAGCAGCCAAGGGTTTGAAAAACTAAATCTATTAAGAATATTTATGCAGGAGAACTATCACTAAACACCTCCATTCACTCATGTAATGAGATTGGCATCACGATAAAATTCTTGTCTTGTAAGATAATGATCTTATGGCTTTTTCTGGCTCTTAAACCAAAGATAATTGGGTTAATCTCTGCGGGAAGTCCATCTGTTTCCAGTAAACCATTTTAATTGTGGATGACTTTATTTCAGAAATGTAGGAAAGGTCTTGCCACTCACTTCCTGATCCTGGAATAGTATAAGAAAGAATGTCAAAATTCAAAATGTAGAGGCATAGAAAAATGTAGATTTGGTGACGTTTTCTATCTGCAAATAGTGTGATATTGGCAATATTTTGTGTTTGTGGGTTGCTTTTCATTAAGGATTGAAACATTAAGTTTTTGGCATTAATGCTTGCACAATGTTACTTAGAAAAGGATAGAGAAAAGTATTAATTTTGCAAAGGTAACATGAGATTGTGCCCAGACAATTATAAATTTAAGACCATAGGGGTGTATTCTCAAGCCTTCCCTATACAGTGCCACACACGTAGCATTTGCTCATACATAACAATATATTATGGTATCTTTTATTTGTTTCTTCTGTAAGAACCCAATTTGTCCAGCTCTATTTTATAAGCTCTTTGAAGATAAAGGTTGGGTATATGGTTTGTGTTTTATAGTCCACAATTGGCAGGCATATGTGAGGTGTTTACTACATTTTAAGATATCTAGTTTTTGAACAATGGATTAATTCATATTTGAGTTAGATAAAAACTAATTTTTTAAGAACGCAATGAATTTTACATGGTAAGTTAGAAAAAAATTGACAAATTGTATTTGCCTAATTTTGTGTTTACTTTCCATATATGTCAGAACACTATTGAAGGAAGATAAATAGATAGATATAAAACACACACACACACACACACACACACACACACACACACACACACACTTTCTCCCTTTCAGATTCTAGATCTTTTCCAGTGGATGTGGATCCCAATTCTACCACATTTTAGTGGCAACAATCTGACAGCATTATTACCATGACCAAAAGAGTTCACAGCTGTGGCATTCACTGTGTGTGTTAGTCATTGCTGCCGTCATTGTTACCACTTTACAGTTATGAGTACGGACAGCATTTTGCCTTGTGCACAGACTTCTGGCTCCAGACAGGTTGCCAAGAATGCCCCTCCTTCTCTTAGTCTTTGTCGAAATGGGCGGAAGCCAGATAAAGAATGCACTTTTGACTCTTGGTTTCCATCACCAGCCCATTCCATTTCCATGAAGTAGCCTCTGCTTCAGTAAAACAGCTCTACACCTCACATTTTAGTGTTAGGAGAAATTCATTTTTCTCTCTTCTTCATTTTACATTTTGGAAAGTAAAGCCCAGTAAAGATGATCTGAGTGCTGTCATACTAATGAGAGGAAGGGCTTTCATAGAAAGAAGATAACAGAGAACCTAAGATACAATATTTGGCTTCACTCACTCTGTATATATTTACTAAGCAGCTGCCATATGGCAGGCACTAAACTGGATGCAAAACTAGAGATGGCTTTTCCATTCTTTGACACTTATAGTCCAGGGGAAGAAACAGCCAGGACTCAGAATAACACCAATAAAAATACCATTAAAACTCTGACCAGGGCTATGAATGAGAATTACTTGGTGCTGAAAGAACGGATCACAGAGAGATATAACCTGGAATTGGTGCCCAGAAGAGGCTTATTTGAGGTAGTAACAATTAAGCTGGGATTTATGCTGGCTACTAGGAGGCAGGTGGTGGTGTGCAAGACAGTGCTATTTGCAATGTTCCAGAAACAGAGAGCAACATGTGAGAAGCCTTTGTGATGAAAGGGAGCAGAACATGTTTGGAAGACTGGAAGAAATTGAATAGACTTAAGTATTGACTGAGGATAACTCATGGGTTAAAAATACATACAGCCCATGGCTGTGTTCCATAATAACTTAAGTACACATTTAAAATAGCTAAAAGAGTGTAAACAAAAAACAAATGCTTAAGGGAATGGAAAAACCATTCTCTATGATGTTATTATTTTACACTGGAGGCCTACATCAAACCATCTCCTGTACCCTCAAAATATATATACCTACTGTGTACTCATGAAAAAAAAAATAGAGACAAGATCTACCTGAGCTTGAGGCCATGGTCAGAACAGTATAGGAAGGCCACTGAGTGTGTAATTTTTTCTGGTAATCAATAGGTTTACTTATTAAATATGCAACTGATTATCTTAATTAGATGGACATGTACAATCCAGTGATATTAAGCACATTCACAATATTATTAATACATAACTCTCACCACTATATATTTCTAGAACTTTTTCATCATTTTAAACAGAAACTCTGTATTCATTAAATAATATCTCTGAATTTATTCCTTTTCCCAGTTCAGGTAACCTCTTGCCTTTGTTTGAGCTGCTGTAACAAAATAGAATTAACTGGGTAGGCTAAAAACAACTGAAATGTATTCTCATAGTTCTTGAGGTGAAAAGTTGAAGATCAAGGTAGATTTGCTGTTTGGTAAGGGCTTGCTTTCTGGCTCCTAGACTTTCCTGCTGTGTCTTTAGATGGTTGAAGGCACTAGGGTTTCTCTCTCAGGCCTTTTTTATAAAGACATTCCTGTCATTCATGAGGGTTCCTTCCTCATTGCCTCCCAAAGGCCCCAATTCTGAATACCATTATCTTGGGGGTTAGAATTTCAACAGATGATTTTTTTTGGGGTGGGGGACAAACCTTCAGCCTATAGCACCTTTTTTTCTATTTTCTCTCTATGAGTTTGCCTGTTCTACTTACTTTATGTAAGTGGATGATTCAATATTTAGAATTATTCAGTATTTATCTTTTTGTGTCTGGTTTATTTTTCTTAGCATAAAGTTTCAAATTTCTTTCATGTTTTCCCATGAGCATGTCCACTGATCGAGAGAATAAAACCAAATTTATGTTTCTGAATTTTCCGCCAGAGGGTGGGTGGGGAACATAGGAGATGGATTTAGGGAGACCCTCTAGAAGGCTGTTGTGATGCTCATGATGAGAGATAATGTAGCCTGGATGAGGCTATAGCAGTGGAGAGAGATAAAAATTAGTAAATTCAGGAGATATTTCAGAAGAAAGTGTTTACTTATTGCCTTCTGTGAGCTTACCATCTATTTGAGGAACTTGCGGCACGTGCAAAGCATAATAAAGCTAATTTATTATAATAATTGTAAGACTATGTACAGACTCACCAGATACCAGCTTAATGGAGCTGTGACTAATGAATAGAAAAGCAAAGCACAGTTCAGAGGAGAACACTAGACATAATGTATGAGACAATGAGAGAACGAGAAGAGACAATGTTACCCAAAGTTAAACCCTGGAACTCAGACAAGACTCATAATAGCTATAGAAGTTACGAAAAGAGAAAGGTGAACAGGAGACGGAGTAATCCAGGGCAGATCCTGAAGGAGGCAGGACCGGGCAAACCCTGGCCTAGAGGTAGGAAAAGGAAGAGCTTGTCCCAGGAAAGACAAAGAGCATACAGAAAATGCCAAATTAGTGCACAGCCACAATAAACATTTAGAAATAGATGAGAAGTCTCTCAAGAAAAGAGAGGCAACATTTCCACATAAATTAAGACAATAATAAATAATGCAAGAAGAGAAAATCAATTTGACGAAAGACAATCCTTCTCTCAACTTATCCCCAGTATGTTCTAAAATGGTCGACTTAAACTCTTTCGCCCTGAAATGACTCCGTGGGGATCAGCGGAATTCTTTTAATTTGGAGCAGCGTCCCCAGCTCAATGTGAAGACACGTTTCCATTTTTTAAACTAAGTTTAATAGATTTGAAGGTCTATAACAAATAGAAAATAAATGTTTTTGTAATATGCTGGAAAACTCAGATCTGACTGTCAAAGAGCTGAACCTACTTCATACTGCTGGGAAAATTGCATTAGTATCTGGAGCAACTAATATCAGTAGGTGACGGAGATAAGTAATGAGGCAGAAAAAGAACAACAAGAAGACTAGATTTACAAAGCAATCCGTGGTGAGGCAAGATATTGATTTGAAATTACTGTTGATTACATTGGTAGGGGGCAAAGAAGGCAGCATTTTCTCAGATGTTGTGAACAAGTGACATTTCAAAGCACTTTTCATGTGTTTGAACTCCGACCTCTCATTGGGCCCCGTGTTGGCACAGAGAGAAGAGAGAGAGGTAATTGCGTGAGGTCAGCTATCTTTGTTTAAGAAAAAGGAAAAAAAAAAAAAACAAAAAAAAAACATTTTCTTTGTTAGAATTTCCATTTGGGGCTTGAACACCGACAGATGAAAATATATCATCCTAAGGCCACAACACTTGCCTTTAGCTTTAACTACATACAAATTTCTCCATAACTTTATTTAGCTTCTTTATCAATCAGTCTACTAATTAGTTAGTTAGAAATTACTTTCTGGGTATATACAAAAGCAAACAAAGAAGTGGGTCAGGCAGGTTACATGGCCGCCTCTAGAGAACTGAGCAGAGAACACAGTATTATAAGTCCAGTGAATGGTAAGGAAACAAGCATTATAGGATTTAAAAAGCCACTATGGACTGACGAGATCAGGTGTTATAGACCAAGTGGACTGTGAATAGGGTCTTAAAAGGTGAGTAATGTTGTATCAGGCAGAAGGGAGAGAATGTGCTTTCAGGAGGGGAAGCTTGTGAGCAAGGAAAGAGGGACCTGCATGTGCCTGAGGGACAGTGAGATTGAGGGTTTGCTGGAATTACATTGTTCTTTCAGGTTGTGAGGGCAGAATAAGACTCCGTGAGACAAATGTTAAACATTAGGCTACACCAAAAGCATGGCTATATTACGCAAACATGTGGGGCCCCAGTGATTTTTGAAAAAGTGATAGATTTAATAAATGGCAGTATTTTAGTAAGTTTGACTAACGGGAAAGGAGTAGGTTGGAAGAAAAGCTGAAGTTAAAGAATTAAGAGTAGCTACTTTACCAGCGGTTCAGGTATGAAGGATTAGCAATTTGATTTATGGTAGACCAAGCCAAGTCAAATGAAGAAGCAGGCCAGGTGCGGTGGCTCATGTCTGTAATCCCAGCACTTTGGGAGGCTGAGGTGGGTGGATCACAAGGTCAAGAGATCGAGACCATCCTGGCCAACAAGGTGAAACCCCGTCTCTACTAAAATACAAAAATTAGCTGAGTGTGGTGGCGTGCACCTGTAATCCCAGCTACTTCAGGAGGCTGAGGCAGGAGAATTGCTTGAACCTGGGAGGTGGAGTTTGCAGTGAGCCAAGATCACCCCACTGCAGCACTGGGGCCTGGTGACAGAGCAGCGAGACTCTGTCTCAAAAAAAAAAAAAAAAAGAAGCAAAGAGCTGGGGCCATAGAACATGGCCGACCCTCCCACCACTGGTAGACTCAGGCTCTGACTTCACACTCAATGTGTTCAGTGCCCTGTCAGAGACCTGCTCAGGAGTCTGAATTCCAAAGTATAAGCTTCAGAGGGCTGGGGTAGGAGGGGAAAGGGTCCACTCCACAAGCAAAGCCTTTGGTGCTATACACGCAATGATGCCTCTGGAGTTGACCAGATGTTAATGCCCTGGGGACAGAGCCAACTGAGTACAGGGAGGTCAGGGGTGCACTTAGCAGGCCTAGGATCATTAGGTGGTGACAGTAGAGGGTAGAATTGTGGTTACATGAAGGACAACAGTCACATTAGTTGCCTAGGGCTTAATTGGTGTTTATGAAAGCTGGTTGCTAAAGGTTACTTTCTTCTGGGGGGCACCTAACACCTCTCTGTGAAGTTGTCTTTTATTATTTAAGCACAAACCAGATTAAGGGTGTTGATTCCACAGAGATAGCTACTGATGGGTTTTAGTTAATGAAATTTTTTTCCTGAGAGATTGCTCTGGCTGTCAGAGGGCCTCACATTCAAGAGTACTCAATTTATTCTCAAATTTAGCTACACTTTTGAATCACCTCATGGGCTTTTACAAAGATGCTGGAAGGTTCTCCTCAAATCAATTAAAGCAAAGTCTTTGGGGGTGGGACAGCAGCATTTTTTTTACTGCACAGAGATTCAAAGGGGCTTATAAAGAGTTTACCTTCATATTTGTTTCAACATTAATTACTCTCATCAGACTTACCTTGGCACTTGTCAAAAAGAAAGATTTCTTGGGATCTCTGGAGATGGGTCCAGTAAGCTGTATTTCAGAAAAGAACTGCATTCTGAAACCACTGGCTGTGTTGTATATGGATTCCCTTGAATGCCCCCAGTTGATGGGTCCTAAGGTCTGGAAGAAGGTCCTTAAAATGAGATGTTCCTTTTGGGATTTTCTGTGGGATTCTGAAACAGCAAAGACAGCTTTAAAACTCTTCTTCCAAAAACTATAATGATATCACTGAGTCTGGAGGTTACATGCTGAGTAGAGGCTGGTTCTTTTAGCTGCAGAAGAGCTTTCCCTAAAGCTGCCACATCTTTTAAATAAATGATGACTAAAATCTTTGTAGTCCTGAATATATTAGTGAACCTGACCCTAAACAGTTGTATCTGCCAGCATTGTCACCTATAGACATTTATTGAGCAGCTTCCTCATGTCGGGCACTGAGAAAGGCCCCGGAGACACCCCATGTGCGAAGTACAGTTGTGTCCTAAGGGATATTGGAGCCACATTAGGAAGGAAAGCCAAGGATAGAAAATAGAAAAATGTGATATTTCTAACTTCGTATTTTAACATTTCAAATGTGGAAACTGGAGTCAAGGAATTGGTTTATTTAGTTGTTGTTTCCATTTTATAGCAGCCGTGCTTGTCATATCGCTTCATCTTGTATCCCCTGTAAATATAACCTTTTCCTGCCTACAGCAACAAAATGCATGTTTTCTCTTAATAATTACAGTTTTAAAAATGTATAGTTTTATTTCTGAATAAAGAGTTCATAATCTAATAATTAGAGCTACTAGATTCATTCATCTGTGGGGGCATCTATATTTGTTATTGTCGAAACACTGATCCAATGAGAGGTCTTGTACTTCACTTTTTGCATCATTTTGAAGTATGCCAATTTTATCATATTTACATACCTGTAATTTTCCTGTCACAAAATCAAATTTCCCATGTATCCATTTTGGGGTTTTTTTGGTCCAATGTTTATATCCCAGGAATTAAAAAACCTATTACCTCATCTTTATCCAGTCTAATTCTCTTGGCTTGTACTTTTTAGCATGCTTTAATCACCTTTCCTTCCCACATGGTTAGTAAACAATCTCCTACATTCATGAGGCCACTTAACGATTAATTATTTTATATTTACTGCCCACTGGAATCTAAATCATTATCATTATCGTTAACCAACTGCTCCAAAGCATGAACCAGTCCAGTGCATGCACTGAGCAGAGAAAATTGTTCCTAGTCATGGGCAGTGAGCAGCGGCCAGATGAGCCCAATGCAAAAGGGGACAATGTGGTTGGACCCCAGCCTAAGAGCCAAGAGGGAGTTGATACCTATTTATGTCCCCAAAGAGTTGATGCAAATTTAAAAATAACGTATAGCCAGAATTCGGTTTCGCCGATTATAGGAAAACACTGCCAATCATTTGAAGTTGATTTATCTAATCTGAGATGATTGGATAGCCCTGTGAATAAATTTCCCAATCACATAAATTTTCTATCCCAAGAAAAAGTAGGATGTAAGATTCCATTGCCCATTGTGAATCCTATTTGTGAAAAGTTATTAAATGACCTGGATAAACAATACCTGCGTGGTTTTCTGTTGTTGTTACTGTTTGATTTTTGTTTTATGTTTGGTTAAGGATGACGAGTTACTACTGTGAATCTCTCTCACAAAGATAACTAGGAGAAGTTTGTATAAATGCTAGGCAAAACAAAAACACTGCAAATTTTCTCTCTTTCTATTCCTCTTCCTCTCTCCATCTCCCCTATCTTGATTCTGTAGCTTCCTGGAGAAACACAAATACACATGTGTATATGTAATTTTTTAAAGGAAGGAGTGTATCTTTAAATAAATACAGTGAATCACTGTATAGGGTTATTTCAGTTGATAATTTTTGCTTTTGCTTTGGTTTTTGTTTTCCACAAGACATGTCATCCTCATTCACTTCAACAGAGACATACTGAGATAAATGCTAGGCACTGAGGCTAGGCAACTACAGGATCTGGACTCCATGAATATCATGTGAATAGAACATAAGTAAATATATGAATTACCATTTCCAAAGCACTTACATATCAGAAACTCATGAATATCTTATAATTCAATTTTCATATTAACATTGCTTCTGAGAAAACAATGCTCCATAATAGAAAGATTCTTGCCTCTCTTTGTCAGCTGGGACCTCTAGAACAAAATATTGTAAACTGGTGGCTTAAAAAGCAAACATTTATTTCTCAAAATTCTGGAAGCTGAGAAATTCAAAATGTAGGTGTTGGCAGATTCAATATCTGATGAGGACTTTCTTCCTGATTTGGAGATAGCCATCTTCATGTTATTTACTCACATAGTCTTCCCTTGGTGCATGTAGGTGAATGCAGTGAGAAATCATGTGTATTTTCCTCTTTTTATAAGGACATTAATCCTACCATAAGGATCTCACTGTCATGACTTAATCTAATTACCTCCAATAGGCCTCCCCTTCCAAATAGCATCACATTGGGGATTAGGGCTTCAACATACACATTCTGGGGGGATATACACCTTTGGTCCATAAAAATACTTAAGTATCAAATGACTAGAAAGTTTGCTTTTTGATCTTGGACAATTTGTGACTTCTCTGGTTCTCAGCAGCCATGTATGCTGAATTCCTATCTTACCTGTCTCATGGGCTTGTGGGTGAAGATCCAATGATAATTTTTTTTAAATAGAAACATATCAAAACTGCCTTCAAAAAGAGATAGATTATAAAAAAATCAAATATGCAAATGCTTATTAAATATATTTTTAAAGGATAAAATATATAAAGCATGACTACTGATAGACACATATTTTCACATGGGCAAGTAAGAATGTCAACCTCCATCCCATATTTCCTTACTCTTAGATCCAATGCAACTTTATTGCACATCAAATTTGAGACTCAGAATGGTAAACATATTTTCTATCTCATCCCCAATGTGTGGGCACTGAAGTCAGTATTATAGTGAGAAGCGTGTTTTATTACTTTTTTCTTAGTTTTTCTTATTCAGTATATGATCCTTTTCAAAGAGAAGACCAAAGACTATTTCGATTACTCATTTAATAGTTGAGTAACTGAGGAACTGGATAAATAATTGGTTAATACCCTCTTCCTCAAATTTGAGTTCCAGTTTGCTGAAGAAAATTGAAGAATATGGGAGTCATTCAGACAGGCATTTAAAAAGTAAATATTAAGCACTTTCTGTATGATTGGCCCTAAGATGAGGTATAGGAAAGATATCGGAACCTTTCACATAGGGAGAATAGAGTTAACCCATAATTTGTTTCAGATGTCAAAACTGATAACTTCAAACATACACTAAGAGGTCATGGAACGGTTTACTACTGACATAATGAGGCTTCCTGGGGAGAGGAGAGAAGACCTTTGAAGCTGGCATGAAAATGGCTTGAGTGAGTAAGAAAATAACACAGGTTTGGAGTTTTATTGTGATTAGGGGGTAGGGTGGAAGTGAAGATTTTCTTGTGGGGCAGGTGGTTGCATAATTTGAATCCTTCTATCTGAACCAAAGGGGAGCATCTAGACTCTCTTATCAATTTACCCAATATTGGGTAGAAGTAGAAGAGGGAGTGGTGAGGCTTCAAATCTCTCAATAGTCAGAAATCAAGAAAATGGGGCCAGACTTTCTATTATAAAATGTTATATCTTGTCCCTAAGAAGTCTTATTATGTAATTATCAAAAGTCACAGGCAAAAACGTAAAATAGCAATAATACAAAATGCAATTAATGTCAACTAGTTATCATCTGATTAATCATCTAGACATGTTTCAGATAATAGGGAAATAGAGACATTATAGATGGCCAAATTGTGAACTAGTGGGGTTATAACACATTCTAGAAAGTGGGTGAATTAGACAGAGGTTAAAATGTGGTTAAGTTTGACTAGGCCAAAGGATAGAAAGAAATTGTTCTACCAAAATGCCCTTCTCAATCCCTGTTGAAAATGTATCCACTTTTTTTCTTTTTCTTTTCTTTTCTTTTCTTTTCTTTTAACAATCTAAGTATATAACAAAATCAGCTTTGGACAAAGTTTGTGGTGGAATATATGGCCCACTATGCATGGAATTTTCAGACAGGGACAAAGAAAAATTGATTTTAACTTTTGAATTGAGTATATATTATTTTTGTGACGGCTTTATTTTTTGCTCCATTCATTTTCCCTTTGCACATTTTGTTCGGCGATTCTCACAGATAGGTGGGAAGGTGGGTAGGCATAGATGTCCGAACCATAAAGCAGCTTTCCCTGGGGTCAAAGCAAATCGCTGCATAAATCAACATACATGAGAATTTCACAGTCTCTTGGCCTCAGGAGGACTTTTGAAAACTGACATACTGGAGCTTTTCAAGTCGCCTTTGTATAATTTGCAGTGTATTCTCAGCATTACTCCCTCACTACTTTCTACAGAAATGTTAGAAAACTTCAGACAGCTGCTTTTGCCTTTGAAACTTTTGGATATTTTTCCACCCACAGCTTTGTTTTTGAACCTCAACTGCCACAAGCAGCCTTATAAACTGGATTGCCAGAGCTCAGGGATAGTGCACCCTCAGTTGGCCAAATATGAAGAAAATGTTGCTGAGAAAATCTCCTGGTAGGTTCCTCCTATCCTACAATGAGGATTTGGAAAGGACTCAAAAGTTCTCCCTCTTCTCACAAAAACTGGGCCCACAGGGCCTTGAACAATTTGTAAAACACAATAAAAGGAATAAAGATAAAAAACTCTGTGTACCCTCTGGCAGGATTTTATGCATTCATACACAATTTCAGTGGGCATCCTATTGCTCTATGGGAGAAATTGAGCTGCAAGGATATTCTTTCCTTGTTTTGCTTTTTAGAGAAAGAGGTAGTTCCATAGTTTTAGGTTTACATTGAAAAAACGGGATTTTTAAAGCAATGATTTTAAAACAGTGTTTTTAAAACAATCCTACTTTATTTTCGCTCAGATGATCAGTGGAAGAGTGAGGTGATAGAAGATAATGAGGTTCAACGAGATAATGGAGCTCAAGGAGATGATGGGAAAATGCTTCATTTTTCAAGGAAGGAGGTGAGAATCCTTACCTTTGGGGATTCACAACATTCCAGTCTTTTCCCCTTACCTAAAAAAGAGTGACTATATTTACCGGCACTTAACTTTGCTACTCTATTTTCTAAGAATACAATATTGAATGTACTTTTTTGTTTTGTTTGTTTGTTTGTTTGTTTCAGGAATCTCCCAATTGCGGTATGTGAAGAGATAATTGTAAAATAGTTTGATAAATGTATGAAGAAACCTAGGTTGGTATGAAGGGCAGAGAAGGAAGTCTATTAGGAAGAAAACTTATCACAATGATATGCCATTTGCATAGGTCCAGCATGGAGATTATTGCCAAATGACTCACAAGCAATGGCATTGTTCCCTATGCTTTATGGAGAAAGTGGAGATACACACACACACACACACACACACACACACACACACACATATATATAATATTTTAAAGCAATGGACATGTAGTCACAAAAGTAGAAAATAATTATGTCAGAAAATGATAATACATTTTTATTAAAGTCTTTCTCTAAAACAATGTGACATTGTGGTTATTGATATCCTTGTTTCACAAGAAAAAAAATGTTTATTGGACATGATCCCAGATTACATTAAGAATGTAACCTTTTGATTTCTAGTTTTCTTACCTCTAAGTTAATACTATTCTTAACTTTAACTTCAACCAGGGAAGATTTTATTGGAATAAAGATAATAGGAAGGCCCAGGTAGAAAGTACAAATTTGAGCCAGTACCTACTTAAGGAGATGTAACTTTGGGTAATTTGGTTAAGTGGGAAGTTTAGAAGAAACACTGGGCTGATAGTGCCATCCTAGTGATAAGAACATCAGAAATAGTTTCCAATCAAGTGGCAAAATATACAAAGTACAACGAAACAACAGAACACAAGATAGTAGAATAAAGCAAAGGATAGGGTCATAAAATCTTGAGCATACGGATGTGGAGATACAGAAAAGATGGAGAGATTATAAAACAGTGAAAAGGTGGAGTAGGCTTAAATGGAAGAAGAAATGGGCAAACAGTTAAAAAGAAAAAAGATTACTTTTTTCTCAGAAGTAGCAGAAATGAAAAGGGATAAAGGTAACCAATATGCTGAGATTTTAAGTGGACGAGATAGAAATAAAGACAGTTTGTTTAAATAGTATAAATACCCTCAGCTAGTTTAGAAATTGAGGCATCTGCTAACGGTATAGGTGACAAGAATGGGGTTTTAGACTGGGGAGATTATAGAGGGTTTGGAATATTTAGTATGAAGAATGGGGACGAAAGGTCATAACTAAAAGAACTGAGAAGGAGGTGAAGATCAAACTTGGACTGGATAGAAAAGATAAAGAATGGAAGTGGCATATTGGGTATTTACAGTTATACCTGACCAGAGGCAGAGTACATGAGAATAGGAGAGAAGTGTTCTAGTTTGGGGCATTGTTTTGGAAGAATGTGAAAATTGAATGATGTGGTAGTAAAATGAGTGGATAGCTGAGAGAGTAAATGTCAGCATTAAGATTAACTGAATGAAGTATTTATTTATTTATTTATTTTTCATTGCATTTTAGGTTTTGGGGTACATGTGAAGAACATGCAAGATTGTTGCATAGGATTGTTGCATAAGATTGTTGCATAGGATTGTTGCATAAGATTGCTGCCTTCCTCCCTATCACCTATATCTGGTATTTCTGCCCATGCTATCTCTCCCCAACTCCCCACGCCCCACTGTCCCTCCCCTATTTCCCCCCTACAGACCCCAGTATGTGATGCTCCCCTCCCTGTGTCCATGTGTTCTCATTGTTCAACACCCATGAGCGAGAACATGCGTTGTTTGATTTTCTGTTCTTGTGTCAGTTTGCTGAGAATGATGGTTTCCAGGTTCATCCATGTCCCTACAAAGGGCACGAACTCATCGTTTTTGATGGCTGCATAGTATTCCATCGTGTATATGTGAAGTATTTGCAATGGGGGAACAAGAAACTGGGAAATTTCTTATAGTAAAGGCAATAGAAGCTTAGGAATGGAATTAGTGAGTGTCGGTTGTAATGATCATTATATTTATAATAATAATTATTATTATTTAGGCATATGGAATGACATAGCCCAAACAAAACATCAGTAAAACATAGGCAGCAACTTATCTTAGAGATATAAAGAAAAATGATAGAACCACAGTCACAGTGAAAAGTTTAATGCAGTTTTATGAGAATTAAAAGACCAAAGAGACAGAACCTAAATATGGGTATATGGAAGTTCAATTGTAGAACTAATACACTCAAGCTATCAGATATAACTATTTTATAGTCAAAAATCAAGACCACATATAATTGTGTACATATGAAAGATGTAAAATCTATTGTGTCCTTAGTCAAACTGGAAACTCAATACCTTCTTGAAAGTAGAGAGCGGACAGTCTAACTTCTCTGATCCCAATGTTGCACAGGTAGACATGAACCTGATAGTAATCACCATGTGACTTAACCATTTCTTTCTTCAAAATAACTCTTGCGTTTTTTATCAAGATTTAGAGATGTAGCTAAATATTTAATTAAAAGGAAATGTGTAACCTTATAACTAGTATTACTGAGTAAAAAAAGTTGAAAATAAATTATGCTGTGTCATCAACATAAGCCACTATACATGAATAACAACATTAACCAAGAGAAAATAGAAGAAAACTAACGTCATTGAAGAATTGAGGAATAACAAATATGACAATGAAATAAAAAGTATATTTGATTAATAAATCTTGTTATTCAAAAACTAACTTAAATAGACTTTTGATTATGAAATATATAATATATTAATTATATGTATGTAATATGTGTGATTAAAAATAGGATCTCTCAGTCTGACCCCCAAATAAAGAAGTCATTTAATTACATAAGATTACATGTGAATTTATATTTATAAATTTAAAAATTGAGGCGATTTCTAATAAAAATATTAAATATAGAAATATAAATAATTAAATTGCTTCAAAAAGAGGCAAAATATCTAAATATATTTAAAAAATAATACTACAAACAACTTTTACTGAATACTTGGTATCTTAATGACACCAAGACCAGACAATATTAGAATTAGTTCTAATTTTCTAGGATAGTTTTTAATTTATTCAAATATTTCAGGCCATAGAAAAGATCCCAAAGATTCCAATTCATGTCAGATAGCTTAAAACTTAAAGCGCGCGCGCGCACACACACACACACCCCCCACAGAAATAAAACTGCTATTCTCACTTATGAGCTAGGAGGCAAAACTCTAACAGCAAATAGTAACATTGGGTTTGTATATTATGTTGCACATACATTTCACAAGTATTAGTATTTTTTGACTAGCCTTCTG
Source organism: Sapajus apella (assembly GCF_009761245.1). Lineage (NCBI taxonomy): Eukaryota > Metazoa > Chordata > Mammalia > Primates > Cebidae > Sapajus > Sapajus apella. The sequence continues at coordinate 5,844,401 of NW_022436997.1, forward strand.
ATTATAGGTCCAATATTTGTTCCTTATCCCTGGGGGATACATCCCGAAATCTCCAATTGATACCTCAAATCTCAGACAGTACTGAGCCCTATATATAACACTGTATATATATATATATATATAATATATTTTTCCTGTATATATATACCTGTGATAAAATTGAATTTATAAATTAGATACAGTAAGATATTAGCAAATATTATAAAATAGAACAATGTTAATAATGTACTTTAAGAAATTTTTGTGAATGTGGTCTTTTCTTCTCATTCTCACACAAAATATCTTATTGTACTATATTCTCCCCAGTGTTCTGTCAATGCCATAACCCAGATGGCTACTAAGTTATTAACAAATGGGTAGTATAAGAGGGTGTGGACTGCTGGAAAAATGGATAATTCACCCTTAGAGTGGGATAACACAAGGTTTCATCATACTCCTCATAATGGTACACAATTTAAAATTATGAATTTTTTATTTCTGAAATTTTCCATTAATATTTTTGGATTGCTGTTTCACGTGGGTGACCGAAACCAGGCAAAATAAAACGACGGATAACCAAGAACTGCTATATAGTCATTATTATTCTTAGCTTATAAGTAGGAAAGGGAACTGATTTAGAGAGAGAGAGAGAGAGAGTGGTCTTTTTGATCCTCTTCAGTAGGTAAAATAAGGAGCTAGAATCTCAGTGGTGTGGTTCAGAATCTCCTTTAGTCTCCAAAGCACTCCCTGTGGTGGGTATGGGGAGAAGGCAACAGGCTACCTAGTTTAGCTGGATGTTTTCCTCTTACTGATGGCATCAGACAAAATATTGCCTATCAAACATCAGCATAGGTGCACTGATATTGGCTAATAGGCATTTGACACCAGCTGATCTGAGACAGAATCAGAATCAAATCATAAAAGGTGGGACACTGAGGGACCTATGTCATTGTGAAAGGGAAGAGGCCTGGCTGGTGATCATTTTAATACACCACCATCTGAAGGTCATGAGTGTTTTCATAGATAGGAATAGTTAGTGGAAAGAACTGGTGGGTGCAACATGTTACTCTTTAGCTGAGAGTGTAGCAGCGTTATAAAATAAACATTTGGATCAGGAATTAGGAAATTTTATTCATTCATAAAAAATATTTATAATAAACACTCACTCTACATGTCATGCCTTATTATTAATTTATGAAATACATATGTTTATTACTCCTGTGGACATTGAAACTGATAAAAAGAAAGTGAGTAATAAACTGAAAGCAAATAATTATATTTAAAAATACCTGAAAATACCTAATGACATTTTGTTCTAGAGCTGGTTGTTTGGCTAAGAATCAGCTAACTCTTGGACACACTTTAACTCATGACATTCTTGAGAGACTATTTACATTTTCTAAATCTATTAACATATTTTCCTCTTCAGAATAAAAATAACAATATCAGCAGGGTGAACTCTGTTAGGGTAGTAATAAGATAATGTGTGAAAGCAAAGTGAAAGCAAGTGGTATTATTTTCCAGATAGTCAAAGACAAATATACCTGAAGATTATAAATTGTAATTTTAAAGACATGTGGTGATAATATTTTATTTTTTAATCTACAGAATAAACTAATTGCTATTAACATTATATCGCTATGGAATCATTAGAATATAACTATACAAGGATAAAGAATATTGTTGTGTAAACTTTACATAGGCATATCTCATTTTATTGTGCTTTGCTTGATCATGCTTCGCAGATATTGTGCTTTCTTCAGAACTGAAAATTTGTGGCAATCCTTCATTGAGCAAGTCTATTAACACAATTTTTCCAATAGCATGTGCTCACCTCGTCTCTGTGTCACACTTTGTAATTTTCATACTATTTCAAACTTTTTCCTCATTTTATTTGTTTTGGTGATCTGTAATTACTGACGTCTGATGTTACTGCTGTAATTGTTTGGGGACGCCATGAATCATGCCCACATAAGACAGTTAACTTAATTGATAAAGGTTGTGTGTTTTCTGCCTGTTCTGCTGACTATTTCTCCCCTTCACTTTCTCTCCTCAGATCTCACTATTCCCCGAGACACAACAATACTGAAATTTGGCCAATTAATAATCCTGCAGTGGCATCTAAGTGTGCAAGAGAAAGAAAGGGAAATGCATCTTTCACTTCTAATCAAAAGCTAGGCCAGGTGCAGTGCTTGCATTTGTAATCCCAGCACTTGACAAGATGAGGCAGAGGATTACTTGAGCCCAAGAGTTCCAGACCAACCTGTGCAACATAGCAAGACCCAATTTTTTTTAAACTAGCTTTGTATGGTGGTGCATACCTGCAAACTCATCTACTTGGGAAGCTGAAGCAGAAGGATCTCTTGAGGCCAGGAATTTGAGGTTGCAGTGAGCTATGCTTGTACCACTGTACTTTAGCCTGAGTGAGAGTAAGATCCTGTCTCAATTAAAAGGAAAATTGATCAAAGCCTAGAAATGATTAAACTTAATGAGAAGAGGTCGAAAGCTAGGCCTCTTGTGCCAAACAGCTACGTTGTAAATGCAAAGAAAAATTCTTGAAGAAAATTAAGAGTGCTACTCCAATGAATACATGAATGATAACAAAGTAAAACAGCCTTATTGCTGATACGAAGAAAGTTTTTGTAATCTGAATAGAAGCTAAAACCAGCCACTTTTCCTTAAACGAAAGCCTAATCCAGAGAAAGGACCTAAATCTCTTCAATTCTACATAGGCTGAGGGGTAAGGAAGCTACAGAAGAAAAGTTGGAAGAAAAGTCAATGTCTGGCTTCAAAGCTTCAAAGGACCAGCTGACTCTCTTATTAGGGGTTAATACAACTGATGACTTTAACTTGAAGACTGTACTTGTTTAGCATTCTAAGGATCCTAGACCCCTTAAGATTGATGCCAAATCTACTCTGCCTGTGCTCTACAAATGAAACAACAAAGCCTGGATGATAGCTCATCTATTTACAGCATGGTTTATTGAATATTTTAAGCCCACTATTGAGAACTATTTCTCTAAATAGAATTCTCTCAGAATATTGCTGCTCAATGACAATGCACCTGGTAACCCCAAATTTCTAATGGATCTGTACATATATATTAAAGTCGTGTTCATGCCTACTAATACATTGATTCTGCAGCACAATGTATCAAGGCGTAATTTCAACATTCAAGTCTTATTATTTAAGAAACACATTTCATATGGCTGTCATAGCTAGTAATTGTTCTGATGGATCCGGGCAAAGTAAATTGAAAACCTGATGGAATGGATTCATAATTTTGGATACCATTAAGAACATTCCTGATTCAAGGGAAGAGGCCAAAATATCAACATTAACAGGAGTTTGGAAGAAGTTGATTTCAACCCTCATGATAACATTAAGGAATTCAAGATTTCAGTTGAGGAATCAACGCCATGTGATGGAAGAGAACCATATTTGAAGACAATCAAGAGATCTCTCTCTAGCAAGAGAACTAAAGTAAGAAGTGGAGCCTGAAGATGTGACTGAATTACTACAATCTTATGATAAAACTTGAGGAGATGAAGAGTTGCTTTTTATGGATGATCAAGGAAAGTGATTTCTTGAGATATAATCTACTACTGGTGAAGATGCTGTGAACATTGTTGGAATGGCAACAAAGGAGTTAGAATACACGTGGCATAAACATGGTTGATAAAGCAGCAGCAGGGTTTGAGAAGGTTGACTTCAATTTTGAAAGAAGTTCTACTTGGATAAAATGCTATCAAACAATTGCATTCTACAGAGAAATCTTTAGTGAAAGGAAGAGTCAATCAATGCAGCAAATGTCATTGTTGTCTTATTTTAAGAAAATGCTGCAGCCCCTCCAGCCTTCTGCAACCATGACCCTGATCAGTCAGCAGCCATCAACATGAAGGCATGACCCTCCACCAGTAAATAGACATCAACTCACTGAAGATTCAGGTTACTAGTAGCATTTTTTAGCAATATTTTTAACTTACAGTATGTTTATTGTTTTTAAAAACATAATACTATTGCATATTTGATAGACGACAGCATAATCCAAAAAAAGTCCTTAACTTGTCTTCTTGCTATATTCACTTTATTGTAGTTCTGCACCAAACCCACAGTATCTTTGAGATATGCCTGTGCATTCACAAAATGTTAAAAGCAAATGATTTCAATGTGGTTTAGTAATTTTTGTCATTATTATTTTTATTTCCTTTTAAAATTTTGGTCACCTCACAAGTTATTAATTCTTCCATTGTAGGGAAGATTAGATAAGAGGTTAGAAGATGAGGGTGGAATTCAGACTAATTGACAGCTAATGTGTTCATGTGGCTCAAAAAGAATTGAGAACAGTTGTTAAGAAACCCTCATTCATGTCATTTAGCACTAATTGGTGGTAAAACAATCCACATATGGAAATGAAATTAGAAACCCAGGGGAAAAGAAATCCAAGCTAAAATGAAAGCAAATTGCATAGCAAACATTACTTACATTATGATATCAAATAAAGGAAAACAGTACCAAGAAATTAAGCCCACATAAGCAAAAAGAAGAAATTTGATTTGTATTTGCATGCCATATTTTTTTACTTAGAAGCAAATCTGTAAGCCTAACATTTGACACTTCTAGATTTGCTTATTTCCTCTTCCTCATTGGCTGAACTTTATATCTTAAAAGCAAACAAACGCCATTTTAAAAATAATTAAATGAAAATAATTGTCTACTTATAAAATTCTATGAGTATCTTAATAGTACTCTCTGATGCGAAATGAACATTGTAATGAAGACTGCAAGACAGAACAAGGGGAAAGTGGTGTTTTTTGTTCTAAAAGATATTTAGGATAGACATTTGACTAGTGTTTAAGCCATAAAATCTTGGAATTTGGAGAGAACATCCTTGTCTAAGCAGAGAGAAGGGGCACTTCTGTTACCTTACCAACAGGGGATAGGGAGTATGCCCCTAAAATACTCCACAAATTATCATAGTCTAAAGAATAATAATAACATTTCACATCTACATAGTATTTTGCACAACTAGACATTCTTTCCTGTGTGCTACTTTTTATTTTCAAAAGTATTAAGTCATACGAAAAATTATGCAATACAGAAATTTAAAGTTGTTTCCACAAAGAAAATCAGAAAAAAATCACAGATATTGTACTTACGTTATTGCTTTTCCTACATTTGATTTTTGATTCTAAATTAATTTACCTTTTCAGCTATTTTTAATCCTTTTGTAATTTTTGCTATTCCTAGATAATATTGATCTTAACAGTCAGTTAAAAGGTTTTCATTTTAGCATTTCCACATTTCTCTTTTTAAATACATTTATTTTCTTTCAATACAAAATGCATATTATAGAAATGTTTATAATATGAAAAGAACAGAATGAAGAAGATTATTCTCCAAAGCAGTATGGGAATGTTCAATATCCTCCCTCTAGTTATTTGTAATTATATACTATTGTAAACTATAGTCATCCTACAGTGCTACAGAATACTGGAACTTATTCCTCCTAACGAATTTTATAAGGTTTAACAAATCTCTCTTCCTAACCTTGTCTTCTCCCTACACTCCCCAATCTCCAGTGAATTATGTGTTAATGCGTTGGTGCAATTCCTACTGGGTTTGTTTCTGCACATGTCTGCACATGGGTATATGCACAATTGGACCTATAAAATTCTGAAAAAAACATGTCTATTGGTCTTATAAAAGTCACCCAATATCATTTTAAGATATCTAATAGAAAAAGAAAAAAAAATGGGTTGAGGAGACTCTTTAAACATTTTTCTCCAAAAAGAAATTTGCTTATATGCTGGAGAATATATCTAACAAGACTAAATCTAATGGGACATCTGAGCCTGAGGTTCATATCATTTAAGAGATAATTCTTTATCAGTTTGTAATATCACTTTCTACATTTTGAGTCCCTAATATTTATTCTGCTCTCATTTGTCTAAAACCTTGTTTACAAAACTGTATACTATAGTGATCAGCGTGCCACAACTAGCTCACAGGAAAACTTCAAATCATTTTATATTTTTGAGAGAAACACAGTATCATCTGTTAAACACTGTGGGGTCTACCAGCTCAAGGTAGTTCACAGCTTGAGGTAGTTAACATTAGATCACATAAATATCTTTATAAAACTGGATTTGTTTATGGATTCTGTGATGTAAAACGAGTGTGGCATGGCAATCAATTTGCCACAGAAAATAAGTATAGTGGTAAATCTAATCTGGCGAAGGATTGGGAAGTTGTACTACAGGTGGAAAAATGCCTGTATTAAGCAAAGGTGGCTATTTAAGAATGAAATAAAACACTATTTCTTTTGATATAAGTATAAGTGTATTATTTTTTTCAGACAAATACTAAGTTTTAAAAACATAAATACTTCTTAAGTCATTTGAACCTAAGTTCTTAATAAATACCATTCAGGTATTTATTTTGGTAGAGGTACAGTGAAAAAATAAATAAGAAAACATATCATCAGTACTAGAAAAAGCCAGAACTTCTGACCTAGAGTTTGAAAAATACTATATTTCAAAATTATTGATGAAGAATAATTATTTCAATTTTTATGAATGTAATGTCTATTTCTAAAGCTCTTACTCATGTGAGATAATTCAGTTTGGTATAAAATTCTGAATTGTAAACTCTTCTCAAAACACTATGGATTCATTTTCAGTATTTTAAAACACTAAATGAGGGGTACATTCAGAATATCAAAGTATATTTAATTTTAGAAACTTCCTTTTCTGTCAATAAATGTTGAATTTTTACAGAAAATTATTGACAGAATGGAGACGGTACACTGTCACTTAATTCCAGAAACTTAAGGTTTCTCCAGAAGACAAGTTTTATTGACCTAGAATTTGTTAATCCACTGCAAAAGTATATATTTTTGTATGATGTACATAAGACATTGGTGGAAATGAACCACGGCTCTCATTGGTTTTTCAGTCAGATCAATCCTACCTTCCACTCTCAACTATCATTTTTCCACCAAAATCTAAAGCTTTATAGCTGCTAAATCAATAGGTATACATTCTATTTTATCAGATTTATTATGTTTTCAATAAACAATTTGATTTTTTTGTTTCCTTCATCATAAACTTTTTTAGGATAAGGAAATTGAATAAAAGGCATGCTTTTTTTTAATCCTCTGGATTTTTTTATTGGATGAAAGTAAATATGGAGAAAGAAATATCCCAAAATAACCTTCCTGGTGAATTTAAACACTATATATTCTTGCACTGTGGCAAGGTCAGTAGCAATCTTGGAAAATGAGAAGCTTGAAATGGAGTCACAAAGAAAAAAAAATCCTGTAGACTCAGGCAGTTACGGAAAAAGAAATGTGCTATTCTACACCTTGATCTTTAAAGCCAGTTGTCATCTTGCATAGGTTCTGGGGACTTTGTGGTTCTGGCAATGTCTATGCTGCTAAAACTCAGCATGCTGGACTCATTGAGATTCATTTAAATTACTCACTTGGGTTCCCAAGGGCCTGTACTTCAGTTTCATTTTGACTTTCAGGCATCACTGAACCAAAAATAAAAAGCAAAGAACAGCCAAAACCATAGCATCTCATTTCATTTCAAGATTGAATTTGGGAATTTGCAAGATAAATGATTTTGACACAGAGGAATGCTCAGTATTGTTGGGAATGCTTGTAAAAACGAAGAACCTTTTCAGGAATTGGGCCTGATGTTTTGGTTGATAAGAAAGTGAAGAAACCAGGTAAATATCAGGTGATTATTACCTGGGTTGGGGTTTTGTTGCAAACATTTTGCAGAGCTCTAACTGTGATGTGCATTAGTCACGCTACTGGAGCAGAAAATCAATAAAACGAGGTTCCAAAAATAAAATATTCTTTTGGAATGTTGCTCTGAACTAATTAGCCATGAGTCATTTAAAAGGACTTACCTGTCATTAGGGTGAAAAAAAGAAATTTACTAAAATCAGTTTCCCTACAAAACATTTTTTGAGATAGAAAAGGAAAAAAAGATTAAAAACTTTGATTCACAAAGTGACTTTTATTTTGACAATAAATAACACAGAAGCCACATTGTGAAATGAGAAACTTAATCATTTTTCTGTCATGTTATTTGTCAAATATAGGAAAAAAAAGCTCATAAATAAAAGGTAACTTTATTTTATTTTATTTTATTTTATTTGCTATTTGAAAGTTAAGAGAAAAAAAAAAGCTACCTCTGTTGATTTTGGATCACAGACTAGAGTGAAAACAGATCACAGTTGCTTACTTCTTAATATTTTTGAAATTAAACATTTTTAATTTTCTGATCTAAGTACATAAAAATTATTTTTAATCAAACAGTTCTGGTATTCTCTAATTGAAAAGTAAAATTTAGCATTAGATTGTGTAGCTATATGACCTTCACATTTAAGAATTGTATCTCCTGATAAATAGACCTAGATATACACATACACAACTATAAATCTATATACATGTCCTACTGTTCTATGGTTAATGGAGGACTTGGATTTAGCACTATACACTGCTGTAAATAATTTTAGATCAGTTAGTTTTCCATTTCAGAAAACTGTGTTTAAGATATAAATTTCCATACGGTTTAGAAAAAGTTGAAAGAAATACAGATATTACTTTCTAAACACTCCAACTAACAAAAGAGATGAGGGCTCAGACATAATAAAACTTCAGATAACTGTATTTAAATACTTAGATTTGAAATTGAATTCTTTATATAGTCTTCAGATAATAGCAGTTCCTCTAACATATTATACCACTTCTCAAAACAAAATCACAACCAGTAAGCAAATATGAAACTGTGATTACTCGAGAGGTAAATATCTACCTGTTATTTCATCTAATCATTTATTCAAATCCTCTCTAGGACTCACCAGGTCACCTCTCAATCTGATAAAAACAAAACAAAAAACTTAACATGAATCCCTCTTTTCATTTACTCTTCTCCCACTTCCTCACTCTCTTTTCCTCTTTCATTTCCCCCTCCTTCTTTCATCCTATTTCTCTGGGGAGAGGTTTCCATTCTGATTCCTTATTTCAGGCACTTGGAGTTGGAATTGTTGACCCCATTACCACCCCATCCCACCATCAAACTCAATATGACATCTATTTCCCATGTGTGCCCATCTGCTGAACCATGCCCATGTCAGGGAATCACTCAATCCCTGGCTCAAGTGCAAAAATCCAAAGAGAGAAACAAAGCAAGTCCAGAAGAGTCATCAATTGGAAGGTCTGGGCAGAAGGGAATTCACACAATGAGCTTGAAAGGTAGAAAATAAAATAAGATGAGTCGGGATGGGTGGGCAATTGAGCAGTGTGGCTAGGCAGACTCAGTGGAATCAATTGCAAATCAGCTTCTCTTTGGATAGAAGAGAAATTTTATAATTTTTTTTCAAACACATTTTAAAAGAACTCAAAGGCTGAGAGTTGACAAATTAAGAATTTACTATCTAATTTAACAGAATGCAGCAAAGAATCAGAGCATGGGAAAGGAGAAGCAGAGAAAACAATGCCTTATGAGCAAGGGAGAGAATGAATATATTAAGCATAAATTATATCAGATTAAGGGTTACAAAATAAACTTCAGAAAAATAAACTCTATGGAACATATTTGGTTTTTAATTTATTATTTGATATAGGATATTATAAAAGTTTTCTTGCAAATTTGTTTGAAACTATTCAGGATTTCTTAAAATGTCATTTCAACCAAGATTTGACTAAGAAAGAAAAGATAAACTAATGACAATGGTAATATATGCATTTGAGAAAGGTGCCAATGTGAAATCCTACCTTATTTAATATTTTAAGGAATTAGAAATACATGAGATTGTAGATCAAATTAAACTGGGGTAATTCTAATTCCCTAAAGACTAGAGAAGATTTCTCTGCTTGAAATTCTGCGCTTTCCTTTCAGTGTTAATTTTTAATGCCTGTGATTTCATTCTAAATGGGTTTGCCTTCTATAGACATGGACAGGCAAAGCTAGATGGAAAAAGGAACTCAGGAAACTGTGATCAGAATTCATGAAGTCCTTATGAGACTCATTTCTTTATCAGTTGGTGATCCTCAATGAATCACTTCAATTTTTGGTGTTAGAATTTTCTTGTATAATATGGAGAATACAATACCTTTTTTTAACAAAAATTTTGTTATTAGGATAAAATAAGTAAAGAAATATACAGGCCCATATTTTAAAATATATGAAGAGAATTATGAGTAGGCAGTGCTACCGAATAAATTTTATTAGTTTATTTTCTCCCTTTTAATGTATGTGGTTCAAAATATTCATTTTTTTAGATAACGAAATGAGAGCTCAGAGAAATAAAGATCAATATTAAAATAAGCCTGCTTAATTAGTTACAAGTCCACAGGATATCAAATATCCTATATCCTGGGCCAGCACTCTTCATTTTCCTATTTAATCCTTTGTTTTTGCTTATTTGCTTTTCTCTACAACTTTTTTCCCCCAAAGCTCATGAGGGGTAAAAGCATTGCATTTTTTTACATTAATCAGTTTTAACATTCACAGGCAGAAGTCTTTACACACTAGCATTCTACTTCGTTAAAATATAAGCCACATCTACTAGAAGGTTCCTAACACAGGACGACATCATTGTTTAAAAATCAAACATCTTGGATATTTTTCATAAAAGTCTTAATTTTCTCTCAAAAGCTTACATTATAATAAATATTATTTTTATACTACTTAAGACCAAATGCTTAAAGTTACATGTAAACCTCTGCTTTATCAACATAGTGTCATGAAACAATTTGTGTTCTACTGATTTTTGGATAAAGTGTTTTTTTCCATTCATTATATTTCCATAACTAATACTGAATTCTAACCTCATCACATATCCAATTGTACAGTGGAAATGTTGTGATATATTTTAATGGGTATCTTTTCAAATGTCAATAAATTATTTTCATGCATGATTTTCTCTCTTAATACTTCCATCTTTTAAAACTGACCTTAGCCACTGCTGTAGGAGAGAGGCTACCACAGAACATCACAAACATTAATGACCAAGAAAGTGAATTTATATCTACTACTTTTTAAATCCTAGTTCTGAGGATAAATGATAGATTTGAAAGACTATTTGCTAAGCAAGTATATTTTATTATTTTTTCTGCCACTGAGGAAACATACTTGTCTGGAAAGGTTAAGATGTGATGCAAATATGAGATAAATATGGTTCTGCTTCCATATGGTTAAATATGGTTCAACTCTTAACAGACTAGAAATGACAATAAACTCTGAACAACACACACAAAACAAATTACCTGAAATTTCTGAAGAATGAGAAAAAACAGGTTGATTTTGGTGATTACCTAAACTTTGAAGAAAAGAGCAGCATGAAAATGAGTTTTCCCTTGTTACAGCTTTAGTAGGAGTGCAAATCTTAGTCACGGAGCAGTGTGGCCTGGAGTGACAGACTCTTGGAAAACCCGTTGCCTATGGTCTGAAGAAACAGGGTCAACGCATTTACCAGAAAGTCAATGTTGGGAATATCTTAAAGAAAAGAAGCAGAAAAACAGAGACCCAAAGTCTGTATATAAACTCTGTCCATATATCTAGCTAACCTCTATATTAAAAATGAGCAAAGCTAATTCAATGCAACTTGCAGATAATAAAATAATTCAACAGTTATTTCAGTTGCCCATTTTAAGTGAATCAGATATTGCAAATTTAGGCAAGTTAATTTCTTTAGAAAAGTCAATCACCCTGTTTTGGAGGATTAGAATAGAATCCAGTCTCCACAGATTAATAGTCGTAATATCCAGGGTATAATCTGCAGTTTCCCAAAACATGAGAAACAGGGATATGACACTTATTCTCAAGTGCAAAGACAATCAACAAAGGCAACTATAAGATGACGTTAGACTTACCAAACAAGAATTATGATAAAAATGAAATAAGTGAAACAAAAAAAAAATTCTCAAAATAAAAATAGAAAATTGTTAGGCCTGGTGTGGTGGCTCATTCCTGCAATCTTAGCACTTTGGGAGGCTAAGGCGGGAGGATCACCTGAGGTTGGGAGTTTGATGCCAGCCTGACCAACATGAATAAACCCCGTCTATACTAAAACTGCATAATTAGCAGGGTGTGGTGGTGCATGCCTGTAACCTTCCCAGCTACTTAGGAAACTGAGGCAGGAGAATCACTTGAACCTTGGAGGTGGAGGTTGCAGCGAGCCAAGAGCACACCATTGCACTGCAGCCTGGGCAAAAAGAGCAAAACTTCATTTCAAAACAAACAAACAAACAAAAAACAAGAAAATTGTTAAAAATGAAAATCTTATAACTGAAAAAATAAAATGAAAAATCCTCTGAATCAGCTTAATAATATTAATTAAATGAAAGAGGAAGGTATCAATGTCTTTGAAATTAGAATCAAAATTATCAAATCTGAAGAAAAGGTTTTAAAAGGGCTAAAAAAAAAAAATGGCCCTGAGGAATCTGTGACACAATATAAAAAATATTTGATATAATTGAAGTCTAATTGTCAGAAATAAAGGAAAGAGAAAATAAGGCAGAAAATATGTAAAAAAAATTGCTTAAAATTTCCCAGATTTGGTAATGGATATAAATGTTTGCATTTTAAAAATTCAGTTAAATCAAAACGGAATAAATAAAAAGAAAACCATGCCTAGGGCCAACATAGTCAAATGGCTAAAAACCAAATGTAAACACTGAATTTTGAAATAACTAGAAAGAAAAAAGACACATTCATTATCTACAAGGAATAAAAACTAAAATGACCATAGATGGTTTCATCAGAAACTGTGGAGACTAGAAGGCAGTGAAACATTAATTTTAGAGTGCTGAAAAAATGATAATAATAACAGAATGCTAATCACTATTTCTATATCGAGAATACTAACCTTCAAAGATGAATGCAAAATTAAATATTTTTAGGTAAAAGAAAACTAAGGCAATTTAGTGACAGCATAATGACTCAAAAGAAATGTCAAAACAAAACCTTCAGGGTGAAAGGAAATAATAGCATAAGGAAACTTGAATCTTCAGAAAGAAATTTTAAAAAGTGGAACTCATAAATACATATTTAAATATAAAATAATATTTTATGCAAAATATGATAATTGTTTAAAAATATTGTCGGGGCTGTTTATAATGATATAGAAATAACATATATAATGATTATAACATACATAATGGCAGAAGGGCATTAAAGTAACCTATATTGATATAAGGGTCATCATTTAAAGCAAAATGATAAAATACTAACTCTAATTACTCTGAAAATTGTTAAGGATGTATATTGTAATTCCCAGAACAAACACTACAAAATAATGAAAAGATATAGATATAAAAAACCAATAATTGCATTGAAATAAAATTCTAAAAAACATTCAAGTAATCTTAAAAGAAGGGAGGGAAAGAAGAAAAACAGAAAAAAGGCAATAAACAAATTTTAAAAATACAGCTGTATTGATAATTCTGTTATGAATATTATGGACTAAACACTCCAACTAAATGACAACATTTAGCAATATGGAGAAAAAAGGTAGCCTTCAGCGGTGAAGATTCAATTAAAAGAGAAGAAATTGCTCTGAGCATGGAGTGATTATAGCATAGAAAATGGACAGGAGCTATTGCACAAAAGCCTGGCTACCTTAGCACTACTCAGGTGACAAAATTCATTAAGGGTCACCCAACCCACTGGTGATCATGTGAGTCATTAGCTTCCTCTTTTGTATTTTGAAATAAAATGTAAAGAAATGTAGTTGAATGTGGGCAATTAATTGAGATAAGTAGCAACACAGGATAACAGAATAGTCATTAAAAATTGAGCTTTGGAGCTTGGCATTTTAACCTTTCCAAATTTCAATTTTCTTCTGTCTAAAATGGTAAAAATAATATATTTTGGAAGGCTATTACTAAGGTTTAAGTAAATAAAATGTTTGTAAATTAATAAAGAGCTTGATATATAAGAACATTTAGTAAATGTATATAATCCCCATCATCATCATCATCATCATTGTCACATTCATTATCAATACCATCATCAATATCACGACCGTCATCACTGGGACTATAATCAACGTCACATGCTGTTTCTACTTTAAGAGTTTCAGAGTGAGAGTTCATTCTTACTAGTTTTCCTCTTGGTTTCTATAAGAATATCCTCTACTCTTTCAGGAAACCCCAACTTATGCTGAAGGAGTTTGAATGGCTTTTGGTTTCTTGAATCATATAAGACCTGTTTGAATGTCCCATTATTATAAGAGTTATTAAGAAATTATTTTAGGCAGCTAGAAAGAGTAAAAGAGTCTTCAGTAAGGCTTTTTCTTTTAATAAAAAAGCAGTCCCCATAACATTTCTTTTCTAACAGAAAAGCCCAAAAAGCCAGAGCTGCAAGCCACAGGCTTGCATATGTAAATGTAGGTGACTAAGAGCCAGGTCTATGCAATATGGGGATTCCCACTCCCTTGTCTTTGTCGCCACATGTACGGGTACCATGGCACTGTGTGGGTGCCATGGCACTGTCCAGGTAGAAGCCACATGAGCAGGTGTCACGGCGATAGCCAGGTAGAAACTGCATTTGCATAATAAAAGGGTAGGGTGGGAGTGCCAGTCTTTTCATGGGCTATGTGAATGAGACGCATGGTCAAACCAGTCCTCTGGGCCCTATGTAAAGCAAACACCACCTCCTGGAGCCTCCCAGTATAACGGACTACTTTCTGCTGCAAGCGGAGATATTCCATTTGGAGCCCTCCTCCTTCTGTATGGGGAGCTGTTCTCTTCTTTCTTGCCTATTAAACTTTCCACTCCTTAATCCATTCCACTAGTATGTCCATGTTGGTAATTTTCTTGGCATAGACAAAGAACCCTGGGTAATTCCCCAGACAACAGAGCCATTTAATCATTTTTCTGTTGAAAATGTACCTTTAACTAAAATCCACAAGTAGGTTGTCTTTATTTCCTACATGTCATACTTAGTTCTGATATTTTCTCATGCTGACTCTTTCCCTTTGAATAACCTCTACTCTCTATCTTTATATCAGTAAAACTCCTACCCATGCTTGTATCAAAAGTTAACTAAAATGAGTTCTCATTCATTAACTGATATCTGCCCCTGTTTGTTCTCATGAATTATTCCTTTTCTGAAAATTTTTTTCTGTTAAATATACCTGCATTACCATCTAATCATTGTGTATGCAAATACTTTTAAGTGTTCCTTAACTGTTTTTTCTTTGCCATGTCTTATATCTCAACAAAAATGAAAATATCTGAAGGTCAGAATCAAGTCTTTGAATTGTGTTTTGTAAAATTATATTTTATAGCATAGAATAGATCCTACAAATAACAGTTTAAAGTTATCCAATAGTTAAACTAAATCGAGAAGCACTGTTTCTCATCCATGTAAGATCAAATTACAATATATAAGGCAAATTAATCAAGCAAAGAGAACAATGCTGGGTAAAAAATGTAGTCAGGGATGTGCAAACTTCAAAGGAAATGAATTTCCTTTTTGAAAAGATAATTGTTTAAAGATAAACTGTTAAATTAAAATTGGTGATCTCCCATAGGCATCAGTATATACTCGTTTATCTGTTTCTGTTTATATTTTTGTTGTTTCTTTTAACAGATAAAATGTAAGTTGCTGTGTTGGAGAGGAATACTTGGGATTTGTTTGCTTGTTTATTAATTTGAAACACTATATTTAAAAGATTATATAAATTGTACTGAAAAGACCTGGCCTTGGTTGGCCATTGAATCATTATATAAATTTAGACAGGCAGTTAAACTCACAGAGACTCACATAAATAGAAGAATGAAACTGGATTCCTATCTCTCACCGTATATAAAAATTAACTCAAGATTATATAAAGACTCAAATCTAAGACCTGAAACTATAAAAATTCTAGAAGAAAACCTAGAAAAATTACTTCTAGACATTGACCTAGGCAAATAATTTATGACCAAGAACCCAAAAGCAAGTGCAAGAAAAACAAAGATAAATGGATGGAACTTAATTAAACTGAAAAGCTTCTGCATAGCAAAAGAAATAAGCAACAGAGTAAGCAGACAACCTAAGGCATGGGAGAAAATATTTGTAAATTAGGCATTCCATAAAAGACTAATATCTAGAATCTATAAGAAATTCAAATAAATCAGTAAGAACAAAACAAACAATCTCATTAAATAATAAGCAAGCTACATGAACAGAAATTTCTCAAACGAAACTATAAAAATGGCCAACAAACATATGAAAAAATTTTCAACATCACTAATCATCAGGGAAATGCAAATTAAAACCACAATGAGATACTACCTTACCCCAGACAGAATGGCCGTTATTAAAAAGTAAATAAACAATAGATACTGGTGCAAATGTAGTTAAAAGGGAATGTTTATAATGTTGGTAAGAGTGTAAATTGTACAACCTTTGTGGTAAACAATATGGAGAGTTCTCAAAGAACAAAAAGTAGATCTACAATTCAATCCACTATTGGGTATCTACCCAACGGAAAATAAGTCATTGTATAAAAAATACACCTGCATGTGTATGTTTACCACAACATCACAATTCACAATTGCAAAGGCATGGAATACACCTAAGAGCTCCCATCAGCCAATAAGTGGATAAATAAAATGTAATATATATATATATATATATATATATACACACACACACATGCACACACACACACACACACACACACACATATATGAATACTACTCAGATCTTTAAAAATCAGCCGACCAACCAACCAAACAAACAAACAAACAAAAAACAATGTCTTTTGCAGCAACTTGGATGGAACTGGAAGCCATTATCCTAAGTAAAGTAACTCAGGAATGGAAAACGAAATACCGCAAGTTCTCGTTTATAAATGGAATCTAAGCTATGGGAAACAAAGGATGGAAAGTGATGTAATAGACACAGTAAACTCAGATGTGGGGAGAATAGGAGAGGGTAAGGAATGAAAAGCTAAGTGTTGGGAACGATGTACACTATTTGGGTGACGGGTACACTAAGATTCCAGATTTCATCACTATACAGTTCATTCATGTAATCAAAAACTAATTTACCCCTAAAGCTATTGAATAAAATAAAATAAACTCACAGAACCTCAGCTTCCACATCTAGAGGGAAAAAATTTATAAAATCTAACTGGACATTTATTGTGCATTTGTATTACGTGCTTTGGAAAATTAGATTGTAAAACAAGATTTTTAGCTCAACCATCCTATTAAAAAACTAAAATTTTCTTAACATTTGATAAAGAAAGCATAACTCTTTTGCTATCAATTATTTTAAATAAACTTAATGGCTTACTTTGGAAACTTTTTTATAGCTAAGAGCTCAAATTCATTGCACTTGTAAAACCCATAAACAACAAATATTTGCACTTATTTGACACAATCTGAGAAGTTCACAGTATTCTGTAAGCTACTTAGTTAAGGAAAGTCAATTAAGTGTCATTTGCTTAAAATAAGACAACTAAAAACAAGAGGTAAGTTCCAGGATTGATAAATTATATTGCTTCACTCTGAATTCAAAGCCATAAACTTCTAATATATTACCTTTTAATACCAAGAATATCCAGTAAAATCCAAGGGGTTTTCTTTAAAAAGCCTCATAGACTAGGCTTGCCTAAGGCATCCAGTCTTTCACACTGTGGACTAATTTTTAGAAAAGGCATATTTTACCGAAGGCTGACAAAAACAGGTCTTCAGTTGAAAATTCATGAATATAAAGAGGTTAAACAAACCTCACAAGAGTTTCACACTTTTGACCTTAGGCTTCTTAGTACTATATTTTAGTCCATTCATAAAATGAGCCACAGGCACTGCAGTATTTATAGATGTATGACTGTGTATAAATATGTACATATGGATATATGAGCATGTGTAACTGTAGTGTCCATACATAATGGCTTTTTGAGGAGAAACATAACTTGAAAGATCACCAACGTTTTACTTCTTTTTATACACAAGAATTCAGTGAAAAATGAGAGTTGGCATATATAAAAATGGTAATGAGTCAATTTTACTTAAAAACAATGTTTTTAACTAGATTTTAATACATCTATCCAATATAGCTACCATAATCTAACATTCGCCATGATGGGTGAGATTTAATATTTTCATAAATTGGAGACTGATGGTTAACCTAAAACAGGGCTTATTTTTTTGTTTTTTTTTTTAGTTTGTTTTTCCTTGATAGAATTAAAGTTTATGTATTCTCTGGTGTCCTAGTCTATATTCTGTTGCTATAGTGGAATACTTGAGACTGGGTAATTTATAAATAAAAGAAGTTTATTTGGCTCATGGTTCTGGAGGCTGAGCAGTATGAGGGCATTGTAGCAGCCTCTGGCAAAAGGCTTTGGTACTGTTTCCTAATTTGGCAAAACAGCAGAAGGGCAAGTGGGTCCATGTAAAGAGATGGGTTGAGCCTGCTTTAATATCAACCTGCTTTTATGAGAAATAACTCCATCCCATGATAACAAATTCATTCCTGTGATAATGGAATTAATCCAATCATTAAGGCCCTCATGACTTGTATTTGTCCTTTCTCACACTGCTAATAAAGACATACCTGTGGCTGGTTAATTCTGGTTAATTTATAAAGAAAAGAAATTTAATTGATGCATAGTTCAGCATGGCTTGGAAGGCCTCAGGAAACTTACAGTCATGGTAGAAGGGGAAGCAAATATCCTTCTTCACATGGTGGCAGCAAGGAGAACAGAGCAAAAGGGGGAAAAGCCCCTTATAAAACCATCAGATCTAATGAGAACTCACTCACTCACAAGAACAGCATTGGGGTAACTGCCCCCATGATTCAATTACCTCCTACCAGGGTCTGACATTGAATGTGGGGATTACCAGAATTATAGTTCAAGATGAGATTTGGAGGAAGACACAGACAAACTGTACCATTCCATCCATGGCCTCTCTCAAATTTCATGTCCTCACAATTCAAAATACAACATGCCCTTCCAACAGTCCCTCAAAATCTTAACTCATTTCAGCATTAGCTCGGAAGTCCAAGACCAAAGTCTCATCTGAGACAAAGCAAGCCCCTTCTGCCTATAAGCCTGTAAAATCAAAAGAAAGTAACTTCCTAGATACAATGGGGGCAAAGGCACTGGGTAAATACATCTCTTCAAAAGGGGGAAATTGGCTGAAACAAAGATGCTACAGGCCCCCATGTATGTCTAAACTCCAATAGGGCTATCATTAAACCTTAAATTCCCAAAATTAGCTCCTTTGACTCCTTGTTTCACATCCAGGTCATGAAGATGCAAGAGGTGGGCATCCATGACCTTAGGCAGCTAAGCTCTCTGGCTGTACAGGGTACGGCCCCTCTCCCAGCTGCTTCTGCAGGCTGATGTTGAATGTCTGTGGCTTTTTCAGGCACACAGTGCAAGCTGTCTGTTGATCTACCATCCTGGGGTCTGGAAGATGGTGGCCCTCTTCTCATGACTCCACTAGGCAGTTCCCCAGTGGGGACTCCTTGTGGGGACTCTCTAACCTCACATTTCTCTTCCACAGTGGCCTGGCAGAGGTTTTCCATGAGAACACCACCCCTGCAGCAAACTTCTGCCTGGATATCCAGATGTTTCCATACATCCTCTGAAATCTAGACAGAGGCTCCCAAACCTCAATTCTTATCTTCTGTGTACCCACAGGACCAATACTGCCTGTAAGCTGCCAAGGCTTGAGGCTTGTACCCTCTGAAGCCATAGCCTGAGCTGTACCTTGGCCCCTTTTTAGTCACATCTAGAGTGGAAGCAGCTGGGACACAGGGCACCATGTCCCAGGACTGAATAGAGCAGTGACCCTGGACCTGGCCCAGTCAACTATTTTTCCCTCCTAGGGCTCCTAGCCTGTGATGGGAGGGTCTGCCATGAAAGCCTCTGACATACCCTGAAGACATTTTCCCGATTTTCTTGGTGGTAAACATTCAGCACCTCATTATTTATGAAAATTTCTGCAGTGTGCCTAGTGCAAATGCTCTTAACTTCCTTTAAAAATCAAGCAAAAACTTCTTCAAAACCAAAAAAGCACATGAAAGCTAATGAGGGGGTGTAAATATTTTATTATTTGTATAACAAGTAAATACATATAATAACAGATAATTTGCTGTCAAAATTGTTGAGTAAGGATTAGATAACTACATTAAAATTAATAATGAAGGTGCCTTTAATGCTGCATCCCTGAAATAAAGTATCTATGTACAAAAGCAAGAAGATAGGGAGAAAATTCATAACTCACAAACTCATTGTCCTTAGACCAGAAAGGCAAGATTTATGCCAAATAAAAAAAATCACCAGGTGTTATATCTGGTACCAATATTCTGAGTGTTCATTGTACTGCTCTTCCCTTGCTGTCACCTTTTAATACCCATTCAGAGGAAGCAACTCCTTGAAAACCAGCAGAATGAAAAGTGTGGGAAAGGAAGATAAAATATACATCATTCCAGCAAGTATATAGACCCATAAGCAGAGTGTTAGAGGAAATGGATACATATGAGAACCTGATATTAGCACAATAAGAAATACCAATTTTTCATTGGTTTATTGATTCAGACTACTGAAAACCATGGAAGAAGAGTTAGAATATTATCTTCTATTAGCTCAGCAGGTCCACAGTAGAAAAATGTTTGTTAGCACTTGAGAATCTAGTGAGCAATTGAACACATTAACACTGTGCTGGGTGTGAATGAAAAAAGAAATTCAACCATAATCAAATTATTAATGAATTATTAGAGGCTAATGGGTGAACCTGTAGTTCTGCTTCTGCCTGTCAGTAATGAGGCAGTGCCACCATGTCCCTATCAGTGCAATTTCAGAGATACCCACTTAAAACTGAAGATTTAAATAAGATCCAGCGTTTCCTCATGTTAGAAATTTCAGGTTTCAATAAATAGTCACTCATCATACAAAGAGTCAGAAAGATCTCAAACTGAAGGACAAAAGGACAAACAAACAAAACAGTTAATACATTGCAACACCAAGGTGACAGAATGTTTGCATGTCAGAAAAAGATTTTTAAAGTAATCATGTTAAAAATCTTTCAATGAGCAATTATAAATATCCATAAAACAAATGAGAAAAAATAGCTTCAGCAAAAATTAGAAGATATAGAGAAGAACCAAATGAGCTTTGAGAGCTGAAAAAATATATAAAACTTATCATAGAAAGATCGGTAGATCAGTAGATGGGCTTGATAGGAGAATGGAGGCTACAAGACAATAATAATGAACTGGGAAGTAGAAGAATAGAAAATACCCAGTCTGAAGATAAGAATTACACAGAGCAAATCAAAAACAATAAACAGAATCTCATGAAACAATTACATAAGCTATAATATTCACATGTCATTTGAGTTTAGAAGATGAGAGAAAGTGAGATGAAACTGTAAAAGGAAAGCTACTGACTGAAAACTCTAAAACACATAAACCTTTTCTAAGAAACTGGGAAAATTCCAGGCAAGATAAACTCAAAGAAATTCAAGCCAAGATAAATTATGATTAAACTCCTAAAAACTAAAGGTAGAAAATATTTGAAGGCAGCCAGAGCCATACTTACAAGATAGGAAAATAATTTGAAGATAATGGATTTTTCATTAGACGACAGAGTCACAAAGGAAGTAGCACATTGTTTTACTGTGTGTGTGTGTGTGTGTGTGTGTGTGTGTATAAGAAAGTGTGGAAGGGAAATAACACTCAACTCAGAATCCTATCTCCAGGGAAAAGATCCTTCAGAAATTAAAGAAAGCAGGATATTCTCAAATAATGCCTAAATAAATTTCTTTAGACAGAAAGGAAATGATAAAGGAAGAAGTATTGGAACATGAGAAAAGAGAAAGAACATAGAGAGATAAAATCTATGTTAAAAAAATAGACCTTGCTTGTGTTTGAAAAATTATGTTTGATGGTTAAAGTGAAAATTACAGCAATGTCTTAGATAATTCAAAACACATGTAAGAAATATTTTATATAATTATATTATTGTCTAAAGGAAAATAAAGCAATGTAAAAGAGGTAAAGTTCTATATTTCACTTAAACTAGAATAATTATGACAATAATAGATGGTGATGAGTTATTTATATATAATATAACATCTTGATCAACCATTAAAAAGCTATACAAAAAGACATATTCAAAAACACTATAGAAAAGTTTAAAATTTTCAGAAATTGTTCAAATTATCCATAGAAATGCGAAAAAAAAAATCCCACCATAAACAAAAACCAGAGAAAACAAATGAATATTAGATGAAATGCATTAAGCCCTCAAATATAAATAATTACATTAGGTACAAATGTATCAAATTAAAAGTCAGTGATTGGGCGAATGGATTAAAAGATAAAACCTGACTGTATGTGATATATAGGAAACTCACTTCAAACATAAGAACATAGGCAGAGTGAAAATAAAAAAGCAAAAAAAGATATTTCATGCAAACAGCACTCAAAGGAAAGCAGGAGTGGCTAACTATCATTAGATAAAGCAGACTTCAGGGCAAATCAACTTATTAGAGGTAGAGAGAAACATGATAAAAAGTCACTCCATGAAGTTGAAGACATAGCAAGCCTAAAGTTTGTTGTGTATGCACAAACAACATAGCTGCAATATATGGGAAAGTAAATTTATAGAACTGAAAAAAAGAAAAAAACCCACAAATATATATATACAATTATATATTATATTTATACGATATTTATACCTACATAAATACATAAAGAAAAATTAATGTATCACTCTCTCTCATCAATTGAAAACACATCTATACTTAAACCAGCAAGAATATAGAAGAAAACAACATCAACTTAAAGTATTAAATTATCATTTGTAGACTAACTCACCAAATTAAGAGTAAATATTCTTTTGAGTTGCCCACAGAACTTATATCCAAATAAACTATATTATAAGCCATGAAATAAAGCTCAACATATTTTAAAGTCCAACTCTGAAGGCTTTAAGAGCAAAAGAAGATTTGAATCAACAGATAAACCTATCATGTTTTAAATGGAAAAATTAGATATCATAAACATAAAATTCTTCCCACATCATATAAAAGTGAATCTAAATTTTAACCAAAACTCAATAAATTGTTTGTTTATTTTGCTTTTTAAGGACTTGAATACATGCTTTTAAACTGTATCTGAAGAGTGAGATGGTCACACAAAATATTTACAAAGAGAATGGACTTTCTGTCAAAAGAAGTTGGATTCTCATCCTGACATCACGAATTATTTCTGGTAGTTTTAGAGACATCAATCCTTTCCAGGTTTGTTCTACACAATTTATATAATTGGAATAATCACTTACAATTTACAGTGCAATTGTGTGAATTAAACATGTAAAGAAAGCATTTAGTACCTAAAGATAGCATCAATAAGTAGAATAATTTACTTCAGAATTTTTTCAAAACTGAAAAAAAAAAAACAGCTACTAAATTTTAAAAGAAATTCAAGAAATTGTTGCCTATAGTATAAAGACCAAAATTCATATTTGGTCCATCTATATCCCTAATTTTTGGAAATGTATGTCATGGATTTTTCAATGCTCAAATGTAAAGCAGGTAACAAAGATGTGACCTCTTACTTCTTTGGAAGAGAATATTCAGTGTATCATTTAACAAACACTATTCAGGGTAACTTTTGGCAAAAATATCTCCAACAAATTTTTTAAAGACATTTTCATCGTTAAATCTGAATCTAGACTGCCTTGTAAATGCATACCTAGTGTCTTGTGAATGATTTTGCAAAAGATATGGAATGTGGATAGAGAGGATAATACATTCCCCATCAAGCTGGAAAAATTAAAAGGCCATGAATGACAAATTTACAGGATTGATGCAGTGCAGCATGGGTTAAACGTTTCACGAGATTGTGCTTTAAAATAAAAATACTTAAATCTAGGCAATATACTGTCAGACCAATGTCTTAGCAGGTTAGATTTTCCTTCATGCTAGTGGAAAGGGAATCTAACAGTCCTGGAAATGTGGACTTCAAGTAGTGAGACTTGGTCAAGAGAGGGAATAACTTTCTCAATTTGTGAAACTAAGAAATAGAAAGACCTGAAGAATTTAAAAGACTGACCAAATGTGTTGGGGACAGGGTGAAAGGAGAATAAGGTGAGTCAGGTAACTGATCTGGTGAGAATGTGGCCAGAACTATATGATAGTATTTTTTTACTCTTATTCGATAAATGAAAACCTCTATAAAGTTTTACTGTTTCAATCAGCTCTCTGTTAGGCTGTGGGAAATCAGAGATAGAGGTAATGTATAACCTTTATTGGGTCTGTTGAGACCTTCTATTGCCTATCTTTGGAAAATGCACTTTCGGTCACTAAACAACTGATTTCAACTGGTGTTACCAAGTTCCCTGTCTCACTCCAATCTTGTGCACCTTTGACTGATAAAACCATGGATACCACAGGTCACTTTAGTTCTCTATCCCTAGCCACATATGATAGGTAAGAGGGACAAATCAATCCAGGTGAGAATACTGGAATTTATGAGTAAGTTATTTTAACTTCAGCCCAATCCCATTCTGGCACTAGTCATAATGGTATGACATGGAATATTTATTCTTATTTCAATATTTTAAAATATATTTCCTTTGTTGAAATTATAAAAATATATGATACAATATGTTAACAAATGGGGACACATAGACACAGCTAGTAAGGGGCAGAGTGGGCTGGAATTTAGGGGTCTTTACTCTTAATTTAGTCTTTTCTGAAAACTCTTGCTGCTTCTCAACAGAAAATAAGAAATACATTTTAAAAATAAAAGTAAAACCATAAGATTGTTTTGCATTTGTTTCAAATTTAGAAAAGAAAAGCATAAGTTTATTTTTTACCTTGTGCTAGGCCTATTTAATCATTTTTAAAACAGGGTTATTTCTATCCCCAACCCCTTACCTGGTTGCTAAAATAGAAATTGGTACGTGCAAGGTTTTCAGTCTAGTTCTGAACCATGACATTTCTGTGTGTTCATTTAGGAGGCATCAATTTATGTAGATAATTAGACACTTCTGCCACAACTGAGACAAAGTTACTAGCACGTTCTGCAAAACTGACATCTCGGCCAAAACAGATTGTCTTAAAATATGTAAAATGTTCTGAGGAAAACTTCTGAAAGCTGTAAGTACTGATTAGATATGATCAATATTAAGACTTAACTATAGAGAAACCAGATGTAGAGTTTGGCAAGGGAGAAAAGGAATGAAAGGAAGAAGAGGATGTGGAAACTCCCAAATAAATCCTTATTATCTGAGGAAATGAATTAAAAGACAGAAAATTTTTCAGGCTGTATTCAACAGCAATAATTAGGAGTCATAAAGCAGAGGGACCGTTAGTTGTTGGTTATGGAAAAGCTATTTTATAAGGCACTCTGAAGTTGGGCTGTACCTTCTTTCTCTTTGCTTTCTTTTTTGATTAGGTACATAGTTTCTCTATGATACTGCCCTTCGGTTGTGTGCATTTGACCAAGGGTGCCCTGCAAGGGCTCAGCTCTGACATTGGAGTCCCTGGATTTGTGATTCCTGCTGTGACTTCTTTCTGTGATACATTTAACATCTCTGTCTCTTTCCTCACTTTCCTTAGCGTGAACCCAATTAGGGGAAGTTTTTGCTTAATACAGAAAGATTGGGCTTGTTCTGAAGCCTGCATTCTGTCAAAGCGGTGGTGGCTTTACTTTAGCATATCTAACTAGTACAAAAAATAGAATTCTCTCCTCACAGAGGTGTTAGGAGAATTAATTAATGTTTATGAAGCACCTCAGATGCTTGGATGAAAGGGCCCTAAAAAATTCTGCCATTTGAATGTGGTATTATTGCATCATCTGATCCTTTGGTGAAGCAGAAAGATAAAAATAGTCCTTGCAGGTACAGTAACCCTGCTTTAACTCTAGGAAGGAGGTGTACTTAGTTCCGTGTCTGGGAAAGGCATTTACTAAATATTTTCAGGGGAAATAAGATTTCTTACAAAGTCATGAACTGTGCAATTTTCTTTAACAAGAAAATTTCCCATTCATATCCTGTTTATTTCATTGGTTGAGACTATTTCTTCCAGAAATATGAAGACCAAGGACCTACACTTCTTTGCTACTCTTTCAAAATTTGAAATCAAAATGGTATTAGCAATTCAGGTACAAGTATAAATAATTGGTAAAGCTTAAATTGATACTTTTTTTTTTTTTTTTTTTTGAGACAGAGTTTCTCTCTTTTTACCCACCCTGGTGTGCAATGGCGCGATCTCTGCTCACCGCAACCTCCGCCTCCTAGGTTCAGGCAGTTCTCCTGCCTCAGCCTCCTGAATAGCTGGGATTACAGGCACGCGCCACCATGCCCAGCTAATTTTTTGTAGTTTTAGTAGAGACGGGGTTTCACCATGTTGACCAGGATGGTCTCGATCTCTTGACCTCGTGATCCACCCGCCTTGGCCTCCCAAAGTGCTGGGATTACAGGTGTGAGCCACCGCGCCCGGCTTAAATTGATACTTTTAATGCAAGTACAAGCTTACATCATAACGTCCATTCTCAAAAAGGAAAAAAAATAAAAGTTAATGAAGGAATTCTCAAATTATGGAATTAAAGAGCATTTTGATTTGTTAGAGCAGTTTTGCTGTCCTTCCTAAATTCATAATAAGTTGTCTCACACCACATAAAAACAGGTCAGATAGAGTTAGTGGCTAAAAATTAATTGGAACTTTAAGTTTTTCTCTCCTGGAACAATGATTTTCAGTATGCTAATCTATCTTATTTCAAGTCATAGGAATATCATCTGCTTTAGACTGGCAAAGTTTATTTATTCACAGTACTTTCATGAAGAAAAAATAATAAAAATAAATTATTTAATAGGCATTTGACTGCCTCCTATCACTATCAAAAGTAGCATCATATCTCAGGGACTATAAGATAAAATTCATTATTATATCTCAGGGACTGTAAGATAAAATTTAAGATCATCATCAACACTGTCTCATTTAATGCTCATGCTAATCTGAGAAGCAATTGTTTCTATTTTACAGATAAAGAAATTAAAGCACAGAAAAGTGAAGGAACTTGCCAAAGATTACAGACAGGAGGTGGTAGAGGCCAGGTTCAAATCAGGCTATTTTGATTTTATATTCCCTGCAAATACAGTGGGGCTGTGCAGCATCATGAAGGTTCATTCAATAAGTAAACTCTGAGTGTGAGAAATTATAAGCCATTTGTAAAGATATGACTCTTGAGAAATGCATATTTAAATAAAATATGGAAAACAAAATGCATTACTATTCTCCCTTTAGTCAGTGGTGTACCTTTCTGCATTTAAAATGTATTGGTCCCCATGAAGTAATAGCATGGCTTTTCACCAAATGAGAGCTTTAGGGCTAACAGCAGGACAGGCTGTGAGCCCACAGACAAAAGAGGACTGTTCATGCTTGTTCTTTATTTGGGCCTGTTCCATCTTAGCCAGACAAAATCATGTCCTTGGATCTCTATTTAAAGAACTCACAGTTGGCATTCTGTTATCAAGTGTCTGGAGAAGTATGGTGATCTCCCCACAAGGAATCCTAGGGCTGGACTTGTGACCTTGTCAAGAAGACTAAGCCTTGTGCTTCCCCTGAAACAAAAATAAACAGATGTGTCTCCCCTGGTTAAATGGGGTGTAAAATAGCACTTAGGCTTGTCACTGTTCTTCCCAGTATTCATCAGCATCGTGCTATTAAATAGTGTGCTCCCAACTCAAGCAGCTGCCAGCAAGGTAGGAGGTGACAGGCTCTTGGATGGCAAGATGTGTTTTCAGATAGGAGCAGTCAAGGTACCAACATGAGCAACCTGTAGGAGGATTTAGCCATGGCACTTTTATTTTCAGGGTAATGAGACACAGGAAAGGGCCCACCTACATGGACTGGCATCCAACAATAAGAGTCTAGCAGTGAGGCTATACGTAAATAAATCTGTGTTTTCTGGAAAAAAATGGGAAACTTGTTTGACTTCCCCATAGATCTACTTATCACAGTGTGATAAATCAATACTTCAGGAGCTTGTGTGGCACTGGACACATAGGTAGCAAAATTGCCAAAGTGATCAGCAGCAGAATGGATGTCTGACCTCATCTAGTCCCATCCCTTTGGCTTTCTTGCCACAAGCTTAGGGAGGGTTATTCTGATCCTGATTTTGGACAGAAGCCCAAGGAGACACTGCACTCACATCTGAGATGGACTAACAGCATCAGAGAAGAGGGAGGGAAAATGCCTTCATTACTGTTCTTTATGTGTTTTGTGTTATGTGTACCAGTATAAAATAAAGTCCAGGGGGTTATCTACAGAACATGAGCAGTGAGAACAACCCCTGTCATAATTCTATAGCTTCTGTGTCTTGCATTAACTATTGGAAGATTTCCATTTGATTGAATTTGCCAGCAAATTTACAGATATCTATGACAGTATGTGCTGTGTGATGATAGGATTAAGATACTAATTAGGGATACATTTTTTCAGTTGTTAAAATGCCAAGGTTGAAATTCTTAGATTCTCTGTAAGTATCTCAACCATGTCCAAGGTTTTCCCAATAAAAGATAAGTATTTCGAAATTTATTTTCTTGGTCATGGTGGAAGCATGGAAGAAAAGAAATATAGAATATGGTCATCGAAATAAAGGAAGTTACAATGTCGTTGGGGATGAAATACACAATAATATTAAAATAAGTAAGGATGTAAGAGAGAAGATAACAGTATAAATAATATTTCTCTGAGGCCACAGAGCACAGTGGTTCAGAATTTGAACTCAGGTAGTGTTAATAACACAGCAATAAAGGCTTACTACATTCTAGCTATATATTCTTTTTTTTTTTTTTTTTTTTTTTGAGACGGGGTTTCGCTTTTTTTACCCAGGCTGGAGTGCAATGGCGCGATCTCGGCTCACAGCAACCTCTGCATCCTGGGTTCAGGCAATTCTCCTGCCTCAGCTTCCTGAGTAGCTGGGATGACAGGCACGTGCCACCATGCCCAGCTAATTTTTTGTAGTTTTTAGTAGAGACGGGGTTTCACCATGTTGACCAGGATGGTCTCGATCTCTTGGCCTCGTGATCCACCCGCCTCGGCCTCCCAAAGTGCTGGGATTACAGGCTTGAGCCACCGTGCCCGGCCCTATAGCTATATATTCTTATCCAAATTACTTTAAGCTATTTTTTAAATCTCCAAAGTGAACATAATGGCCTCTACCAAGTGGTGCTATTGTGAGGATTACATGCAACAATGCAAAAAGTCATTGATGAGTACCTGGCCCATGGTACACGTTAAGCACATATACAAAATTAGTGGTATTAGTATTACTATCATTTCACCTTAGATGAATTATAGATATGATTGTTCTATAACACTAAGAACAAAATAATGCCTGAAAAGCTTACTGATGTTATCTGTCCCATTTAAAACTTAGGTTCAGATGGTAATAACAAATCATCTTAGCTATGTCTCTACCTTAATCTGGATACCTAATTTCCAAGTCATGTCAATTCCTGCTCATATATATTTCTATTCCAAACACTAATACTGAAATAGACACACATAGACATACTAAATGGTTACTTGATGACGGAATCTATAAACTTACCCTTTATTTTTTAGCTTATACATATTTTCTGCTATTCCTATAAGGATCACGTGTTGACACGCATTGTTTATACAGTGGAAAACAAGAGAATGTGTTGTTGAATTATTTTCCTTCTCTCCAGTCTTACTGCTAATACCCTAGTTCATGTTTCCCTCATCTTCAACCATGTGATTACAGGACTCCCTTTCTGATTGCCCTCCAGGCAGTGGTTTTGGAGGAAACTACCAGTTGCAACTCCATGTAATGTTACAGTCTTGGAAGACATAGGCCATGAGTTACTCACTTTAAATAACCATTCACACAATTCTAGCAGGGAATATTGCATTTATCTCTCTGTCTCTGTCTGCCTCTCTCTTTTTTTCTGAATAAAATAAATAAAAGAAAATGAGAAATATTTTCCCATGAAGTTAGAATATTTTCCCAAAAGATTGTAGATGACAGGACGTATGTAAATTCACAGTCTTACACTTAAAGTGAGTTTCAATTTTGAAGTTCTAATTTTTAAAAAGTTAAAATTTTCTACCCAATAGAAGTTGATTAGTAATAATTTACTTTCCCTATATTTAAAGTCCTTTGAAAATGAAATGAAATGAAAACACTCGGAAGAGTTACATTACATTAACTTCAAATGAGAAATAATCAAGATTTCACTACTTTTTTCCTTGCATAAAGTTCCTGTTACACTGCAGAATATCAGGGCCTGGAATGCCTTGCTGCAAAAAGGCAAACAGATGTAGGAGGGCACCTTGGGAACCACAGATTATCGAGTATGGCTGAAGAACTATTTTCACACTTCTCCCAGCCCTGTCTTCACCTGTTTGTGCAGGAAACAGACCTGTGGATTTTAGTTAATCTGGTTCCATGCCAATGGATTCCCAGTGGCTCCAGACAACTGCTTTCTCATTTGAAGTTCTGTTCTTTTTCTCCCAGAGTTTGGCTGACAGTTGCTCAGTTTTGGCTCCTGGCAGGATGTCAGAGGCCTCTTGGCTACGGGTTGTCTTCGTTTAAGAAGTTTGAAAAAGTTTATTATTTCTTGTACATGCATCTTTGAGAAAATAATTAGAAATAAGGTGCCATTATTTTATAAAAGGGAGAGACTTCTACATAGTCACCATCAGAAAGATAGGCAGATGTTTGGTTCTCCCCACATTCCTGTGAACGTGAGGAGGGAAAGCAGACACCTTAGTCACATGTCCATGGCCATCAGTTAACAAAACCACACAGTGTGACAACACCTAAACAATGTCTTGTAACTAGCGATTTCCATACTCACTGAATAGTCAAGTGTTCTGATAATCTCAGGTTATGGCTACTAAGTTATAATTTTACTTGTGTTGAAATCTAATATATAAGTGAGAATTAGCTGTGACCTCCAATAAAGCTGAAAACTCTCAAACTTTGATGTTTTATAAGTTATAATGAATAGGAACTAACAACAATACACTGTATAAAAGTACTGGCTAAATTCAACATTTCTATTTCTCACATCTTCCCTGGCATAAGAACAGGGCAGCTGCTTTCCATGGAGTGTGGCAAATAGTGGCACAGGGCTCAGTTTATCTCACCTCTGATGTTTTATTCCAGACAGGTGATGTGACATTTGTAGGACAGATGTCTACATTCACTGTTAGAGACTCTCTTTGGATGAAAAGAATATGAATGATGAAGTACATTGTTTCTTTCTCTCTTTCTATTTCAGGGAAATTAGAATATCTCTGAGGAAACAAACAAAAAGTGTTGCTAGTTATTCATAAGTCAGCCTCTAGATGTGACTTTGGACTATGTTTTAATATTTTTTGTAAGCACGTCTTCAGGTTTTCAGGGACATCCCGTGGGTGAGGACAGGAAGAGGGAGGATAAAATGTCTAATGGAAGATTTAAGAATTTTCTTAATGCTCAGGTATGAATACCAAATATATGAAGTGTCAAGAGGTTATAAGAATAAAATCAGAGGTTTTCCAGGACCAAAGGTTAAGATGGATAATGTTATTTTGCCTTTCTTCCCCTTATCCCAGATAATTGCCTTAAAGAATGTGGCTCAAGAAGTCATACTCATATTGTCACTTCTGACATTGTTGGAAACCACTTCCCCCAATTTGAGCCAGATTTGGATTTTAAACGTTGCCATAATCTCTAAACATTTGAGGTAATTCCTTAGGAATATAAAATATTTAATATTCTGTGGTGATGCCTGCGTCTTAGGGAATTGTTTTATGTTACGGCCTGCCTACCCTTAAAATGCAAGGTCTTCAGAGCATGTCGAAAGCCTAAAAGTAGAGCATCGAGGTTGTTGAAAGAGTATCAAGAAGCCTGGACCAAAGCTTAGCCTAGTTTTTGTTTGTTTGTTTGTGACCCATACAATCTCTAGGATATCTATTCAACTCTGTTGCAGAATGAAAGCAACCTAAGGTAATACATAATACATGGCCATCACTGAACTCTAATAAACTTTATTTATAAAAAGATATAGCCAACTGAATATAGCATATGACTACAGCTTGTGGCTCCTAGGTCTAGACTCCTGCCCACAGTGTGTTTGTAGTACAATTAGGCAGGCATGGAACCATATAAAGAGACAAAGGCAAGTCTGGGCTCAGTGGCTCACACCTGTAATCCCAGAACTTGGGGAGGCTGAGCGGGGTGAATCACCTGAGGTCAGGAATTTGAGACCTGCCTGATCAACATGGAGAAACTTCTTCTTTATTGAAAATACATACGAAATCAGCAGGGTGTGGTGGCACACACCTGTAATCCCAGCTACTCAAGAGGCTGAGGCAGGAGAATGACTTGAACCTGAAAGGCAGAGGTTGCGGTGAGTCGAGATCATGCCATTGCACTCCAGGCTGGGCGACAGGAACAAAACTCCATTTCAAAAAAAAAAAAAAAGAGAGAGAGAGAGAGACAAAGGAAAAATCCTGAGGTAAAAGAAATCTTCAGTATAGATGATAATATGCAAAAGTGCAGAGAAGCAACCAATATTTGAGAAAAATAATAATAACGTTATACATAAGCCATTGGATAGAAGCAGGGGTGTGCATTTAAATTCTGTAATCCTAAAATGTACTTTCATTGTAGGTTCTTCTCTGAAGTAGACCTTATTTCCTCGTAACTATTTCTCATTAACAAAGGATAGTACATTTGTATTTAGAAGAGGTAGGAGAAGATGGCTAGAAGATAGATACAGAAAATCAAGGACTTCTAAAATTTAAGTTGGTGTTTACATAAACTTTAAAGTACCTCAATATGAAGATTGTGTAATTGTCATTTTCTCCATTTTACCCATTTCATATCAAGCCTTGGAAGTCTCAGAGTTTGATATTGTGTTGTTTAAGGAAAATATGTCTGATGATTTCTGGAAATATTTTAGCTTTCTGTTTTCATTACTGGCAACATGGAACTCTTTTTAAACTAAAAATCAGACTTATAACTCCAAGCAAATATTGTGGCCAGACACATTTATTTTTGATAAAAAATGAATGTCAATTTAATTGCAAATGAGGTGCTCTCCTTAGACTCCTGGCAAATTGCAATCCTGACCCTCAGTGCTGGAAGTTTTGGGGTTTTTGTCTGGATTTTCCTGACCTGGTTTAGAAAATAATGTCCCAAGTTTCACCCAGCAATATTTAAAAAGACATCCTGTGCAGATGGTTTCGTGGAAATGTGAATAAAAATGAGTTGAAAATGTCTCATAGCAGCTGTATTCTCTCACTCACAGCATCCAAAGATATCAGAGATACTGCACAAAAGCAGAGGACTTGGTCATTGTCCTTATTGGGGAACTAAGTTTCCCATCATGGAAGCTTCTTTCCCTTAATATGATCAAGATGAGTCTTTTGGGTTCAAAGTTGATGTACGTTAGTAAATAGATTCAAACCTATCTTCTGTCCATTTATATTTAACTTGGCCACAAAAGATAAAAAGAGTTTAGACTACGGTATGCTGATTCCTTCTCATTCTTCCTCTCCATGAACACTGAATTTATTTGCAGCAGTATGATTTTCCTACTCAAAAACTGCGTCCTCATTGTCATTTAAATGTTAAAAAGGGAAACCAGATGCTATAGTTATTAACTTTTGGAATCAACTATAATCTTCCTATTAAATTCTTCCATCCAGGTACGAGCAATTATTTGCTTGATCTAAAGGTGCAGAAAATGCAGGCACACAGGGTTTCAGAAAGTCCAGTTTAATAAGACAGGTGGGTAACTAATAATGTGGAAAATTACCTGCAGATTGAGGATATTGGGAATGACTAATGGCCAAAACTAAGCAAGTAAATTAGTTGCAAAATGATACCATTTGCAGTAGTTGTGTGAACGGGGGACGGGAAAGCACAGTGGCATGTGGCTGTGAGTGGAGCTGAGCAGAGTTTGAATGACTCAGGAAAGCTTGCCATTAACTTATGCATCTCCCCCCAACCCCCACTCCTTCAACCCAACTAGCCTCAGGCTCTTATTTATTTATTTTCCCTCATTTGGCGTAATCTGTGCTTTGAGTCTAAGGTTTAATAGTGGAGGCTCTGGAGTCTAGTTAGCTTTGTGAAGTCTAACACAAAGTCACTACCAAGGTCAAAGCCATCAGTTACAAAAACTTGAAGTTTTTTTACAAACCTAGTACATTTCAGAAAATTAAACATGACCAATATTTGTAGAAAAGGGCAAAAGTTGGGCTTTGGAAAAAAATCAAAACATGTTTAAATGTTTTTAATTAGTCATGTGCTGGCATTATACTCTTAGACAAGGTTGTTGAACAAATATAGCACGAAATACCTTATGTTGAAAAATATTATGAATTGACAGATAACCTTAAAGTCTTATAATTGATAAATGTGGTTTATGTGCTGGTATTTCTTTTTCTTGAAAGAACTGTAAATAAATTAATGGCATGTTTTGCATTCTATGATGCCTTAAAATAGAGAAGATAAACATCTCATTAATAGAGGGTCCATTCTAGAACAAGTTTGCAGAAGTATCCTGTTTTCCCTTTTTCCAGGATTTATTCCAGATATCTAGTACTAGCAGTACTAGCAGTTCGAAGCTGGTAATACATGACATTTCATTCCATTGTCTAAACTTGCCACAGTGAATGACAATAAAAGCATTTTTTTTATTTTTTTGAGACAAAGTCTTGCTCTGTTGCCCAGGCTGGAGTATAGGGGCACAATCTCGGCTCACTGCAACCTCCAACTCGCAGGTTCAAGTGAGTCTCCTGCCTCAGCCTCCTGAATAGCTGGGACTACAGGCATGTACCACCATAGCCAGCTAATGTTTTGCATTTTTTTTTTTTTGGTAGAGAAGGGGTTTCACCATGGTAGCTGGGATGGGCCCAATCACCTGAACTTGTGATCCACCCACCTCGGCCTCCCAAAGTGCTGGGATTACAGGCATGAGCCACTGTGCCCGGCCAATAGAGGCAATTTTAACAAATAATATTGTTATTATCCATTCTATAAACTGTGTAAACATGAGAAGTACTTCTCAGATCTAACGCCTAATTACTGAAGTGGTAGTTTTCTGGAGGAAATGGTAATTAACTACTGATTGTTTTCCCTAGCAATCATTTAGTGAAATATTTATTAATACATGTCCAGCCGTGTGCATGGTACTATAACATGTTTAGGAGAAGCACAAAGCAAGGCTTCTGCCCTCTAAGTGTTTATAAAACCCGCATGCCCAATTGCATAAGTGTTTTATGAAGTGCTGCATTGCGTAATACATTTCCTTATGCTGCACAATAAGAGACAAAACTTCTCCATAGCTAATGTGAAGCTATGAAACACATACCTTCTTTATACCTTCACTATCAAAAAACATTTTCAACACTTTCTGTGTAAAGCTAAGATATTATCTTATATCCAGGCCACAGGATATATACACATACATTTTGGCACCTGATTTAAGACTCCCTGTATTGACTTTACCAGCGACATCATACTCTTTTTCTAGGTCATTTGGTCTATCTACATAATGAAAGGGCCACACAGCTTTCTGAGTGTTTGATAATTAAATTATTCGTGAACTTTTGTAAAATGTCGTGAAAGATATCATATCAAAAACCTAAAAGCTGTAAAGTAGTCTCCTTTTACACTTTCCCTCTACAGTGGTTGGTGATGTAGATGGTCAAAGAGGAAAAGATGTCTTTTGCTGAATTTTTCTCTTTGGTATTTTCTGTTATAAACAAAGGCATAGTACTAGAAGACTGGAGGCTGAATGAAAAAAAAAAAAAAGCCTAGGCCTTCTGCAGCTGAGCATGGGCAACTCAGTTTGGTAGGGCAGCTTTAACCATTACAATGAGCATTATATGAAGCAAAGCTGCAATTTCGTTAATGATTATTAAATAGAGCATAATAACTTTAATAATACACACTTGCTTAATACTTCATCGCCATGTGACAAAACTGCACTTGCACTCCTTAAATTTAGACAAATAAAAATGAACAAATAAATAATAAAATATGCTTTGTAGTCCACCCATTTGTTATGAATTCAAAATATTTCCCTTTGTAGTTTATATGCTATGGGGTTGTAAAATAAACAGTGGATAAAGATAAAAAGTAACCCACATTTGTAAAATTTTTAAACTTGTTAATGGATTTTGACCTCCCTTACCTAGCTTTTAACTTCCAATGGTTGCATTCATAATTTTCTATCCAAAGTAGTCCCTTCACTTGCCATTATTCCTGGATACAGTTATTTATGCTTAAAAATAGAACATTATCTTGCCTAGTTATCAAGTCCTATTTATTCTATCTGTAATGTCTCTTGCATCTAAAACTTTGTTTTAATTTCAATTGTCATTATTATTTTACTATAAAAATGTCCTGAATCTTCTTCCATCATTTCTTTACTTATTTTAAAAAAAGAAAAAAAACTCAAGAAAATCAATATTCCTAGAACTTATTTGCAGCAACATGATTATTCTACTCAAAAACTGCATCCTTATTGTCTAAAAAATAAAGTTTATATTACTATCCAATCACTCAAAGTTGATGGAATTAGTCTTTCAGGAAATATCCTTGAATCATTCTTTATCTGTACAACCTGGTTAAGAATGAAAAGTTTTACATACATATATATATTCTCTTTTCTACCTTTCTTTACTCCTGTTTTTCTTTCTCTCTCTGGAACATCTATGTTGTGGGTCTGTCTTAACAGTTTCCATAGAAATAGCTACCCCTAAAAGTGGCCTCTTCCTTTACCTGACACTGGCCAATTTAAACCTGCACATGCATTATTTTTTCAGTTATAAGTAAGACAGGGTTAGGAGACTAAAGAGTCTGGAATTGCCAGCTGCTTTAGCAACCTTGGTTGGTATTATACACCAAATAGGACTTAGAAGAATATAGCTAGTTAGGATGACATACACCCTACAGGTGAGGCATAGAGAAGCACTCTCCCACTGTCCCAAATTTTTACCTACATAGTTTTCCTTCCTTCGAGGAAAGGATATTTCAGCACAGTAACTGAATGGATTATATTATGACAAACCATCCATTTCAGCCAGAAAACCAAAAATTGGTTTGCATTGAAGAATGCGAGATTTCAGAGTTAATGGGACTTACTGACTCAGCTGCAAGAGATCTGGCACAATAAAGTGGGGAACCTGCAAAGATGACATAGAATGTGGGAAGCAGAACAAAGAGGGTTCCATGCACATGTAGGAAGCAGACTCCAAGTGAATTAAGAGGAAGCTGATGGGGATAGTTCGACTGTTTTTAAAATCACCATCTGGACTTTCAAAGATTTCTCTGTGAGCTATGTCTTCAATGGGGTTCTTTACAGTGCCTGACACTGTGGGACCATTGTGGCCACTTTACATAAACAGGATGGATCCACACACAAAATTTGATTTGGTTGTCTAGACTGATGGCAGCACACACACACACATGCGCGCGCACACATACACAGACACTCTAAAAGTGTATGCGACATAGCAAAACCTCATCTCTATTAAAAATTCAAAAATTAGCCGGCATGGTGGTATGCACCTGTGATCCCAGCTTTTCAGGAGGCTAAGGCTGGAGAAACATTTGAACCTGTGAGGCAGAGGCTGCAGAGAGATGAGATCGCGCCACTGAACTCCAGCCTGGTGCCAGAGTGAGATTCCATCTAAAAAAAAAAGTGTATGCAAATATTTATTTCTCATGAAATGGGGCTTTTTGGGGGAGAGCAGGGTATGTCTCAAGCAGATCTGAAATGATATTAAGAGACCAACGAAAGGAGGCTGACTGGGGTTTTTATGTTGCTTATGGTAGGTAGCCAGCGTGAGAGTTTGCACACGCATGCAGGGGCTCACATGATTTGAACTTCTCAGCTGTGCCAAAGAAAAAGGCACTCAGATTTTTATACCAGCTTACTTAG
Organism: Sapajus apella; assembly: GCF_009761245.1. Lineage (NCBI taxonomy): Eukaryota > Metazoa > Chordata > Mammalia > Primates > Cebidae > Sapajus > Sapajus apella. The sequence continues at coordinate 5,882,336 of NW_022436997.1, forward strand.
ATGGGAGGCACAGGAGAAAGGTGAAGGATGAGGATTAATAGCTGTCAGCAGACTAGCATCAAAAGAATCAAGTTGGGCTCTCTCTTATAGGGACAAAACTGCCTGGCAGTGGAATATTCAAGGTGGGAGGGCGGTTATAGAAATAGTCCACTCCAATGGGAGGAATAATTTTATCACTGATGTTGTTTAAAATTGCTGGTGTATGATGATAATAAAAAGTCAATAATTACATATCAACTTGTAATCAGGTTTTATTATTTTTTAAAACGACTACAGACAAAGCATCCTATTAGTATCTGAAGCTACAAAATAAAGCTCCTATAGCACCCTCCTCAACTGACCTTGGTATACTTCATGCAGCTAGAGAAACATAGAGTCTCTTTTTCTTGCATACTAGTAAAATACTTTTCTATTACATCTAAGGTTGGAGACTCAGAATACATCCCTAGCCATATAAGCCTATTCCCCATTGAAAAAGATAGGGTGAACTTGAATCAAAAAGGAAAATGCCAGATGGTTTGAATTGGTAAAAGGGGGCTGCATAAGATTGGGGTAAGCATTTGAAATAGGTCTTGCACATTGCTACAAAAGAATTCGTCTTCCATTTACACAGAGGTGGTATTCTCCGCTTCCAAAGTCCCAGAAAAAATTATTCCTATCTTGTGGCAGGTGTCACACCTTGCATTACGTTATTGTTATTTTTGTGCTTTTTAATTTTTCCATGAATTTTTTATTTTGGAATAATTTTACATTTCCAGAAGTGTTCCAAATATATTATACGAAGTTTTCATATTACCTCACCCAGTTAGTATGTGACAATTTCATAGCACACTTTTAAAAACTAGTGAACAAGTATTAGTATATTCCTTGAAATGACAGCCTTTATTTGGATTTCAACAGTTTTTTCTTACTATTTTTTTTTTCTGTTCCAATATCTAATCTAGTATACTACATTGCATTTAGTCATCACATTTTCTTAGTCTCCTCGGATTTGCAAGAGATTCTCTGTTTTTTCCTTTTTTTTCATGACCTTGACAATTTGAAGAGTACTGGTAAGATACTTTTTAGAATGTTCCTCAATTTGGGTTTCTCTGATATTCTCATGGTTTGTCTGGAGTTATGAATTTGGGAGCGAGAACACAAAAAATAGTATGCTATTATTATCATACCCTGTTCAGGAAGAGCTAGGCTTTCTTGTCTTTTTATTTATTTTTAATATGTCTTCTATGGGATCATGCAAAAACTCTTGGAGGTGAGGGAAAGTGATCTTACTAATTTTTTTATTCTTCCATGCTAGTTAATAAAATTTTTTCAATATAAAAGTCCTCTCTTATCTGTGAGAAATGTTGCAAGCACCTCTGTGGATACCCGAAACTGTGCCTAGTACCAAATCCTATATATGCTATTTTTTTTTTTACCATGCAATCATGTGCAACATAAAGACTTTTCAGTCAATGAAGTACTACATATACCACAGTGGTCCCATAAGATTATAATACCATATTTTCACTGTGGAGTACTATGTAGCTATAAAATGGATAAAGTAATGTCTTTTGCAGCAACGTGAATGGAGTTAGAGGACATTATCCCAAGTAGAATAACTCAGAAACAGGAAATCAAATGCCACATGTTCTCACTTATAAGTGGGAGCTAAACAAGGGGTACACATGAATATAAAGATGGAAATAATAGGGTACTGGAGACTATAAAATGGGGGAGGGTAAAAAGGAGGTGAGGGTCAAAAAATTACTAATTGGTACCAGGTTGATCATTTGGGTAATGGGTAAACAAGAAGCCCAATCCCCACCAGTACACAATATACTCATCTATCAAACATGCACATGTACTCCCTGAATCTAAAATAAAATTAAAACTTTTGAAAAAATATTACAATACTACATTTTTACTGTACTTTATGCATGTTTCAGTAAATTTATATACACAATTACTTATTGTGTTACAGTTGTCTACAGTATTCAGTGCAGTAACATGCTGTCCAGATTTGTAGCCTAGGAGCAATAGTATACCAGCTTAGGTGTGTCATAGAGTATACCAGCCTAAGTGTGTCACAGAGTATACCAGCTAGGTTTGAGTACAATATATGATGCTTACAAACAACAGAATTGCATAATGACACGTTTCTATGAATGCATCACTATTGTTAAGCTTCATCATTAACCTTAAGAGTATAATACATACTTTGTAGAATTGTGTAGAGTTTTAGAAACAAGCTAAATTTTTGCAATGATAAAATTTAATTTATAAACTAGGTACAGTAAGAGGTTAAGAACAATGATTACGAATTTACAGAGCCATTATAACAATATGCTAGCATTACTACAGTTGCACTTTGTGGCCACTGTTAAGTAAAATAAAGCTGACATACACAAGCACTGTGGTAGTGTGACAGTCAATCTAATAATAGAGATGGCTGCTAAGTGATTCATGGGTAGGGCATGTGCACAGAGCAGATACAATGGACAAAGAGCTCACATCTCAAGCAGGAAGGAACAGGACAGGGTGAGATTTCATCACACTACTTAGAATAACACACAATTTAAAACTTGTGAATTGTTTAACTCCAGAATTTTCCAGTTTTAATGGAAAGTAAATATTCTAATCCTAGAATATTTTTAGACTGCAATCGATCATAGGTAACTGACACCACAGAAAGGAGAACCATAGATAAGGAGGGACTACTGTAGTAGCTACTCACACGTTTATTAAATTATTGATCCTATTTGGGGAGAATATTAAGGACTGTGTTATTTGAAATGAGAGGAAAGAAAAATGAGGCCAAAGCCATAAAGTTTGAAATTAGCCAATTAGCACAAGAAAACAGGTTTTTGTGACTTTTATATTTATGCCAAGACCAGTGAATCAAATTGCTTTGTATTGATATGTGGCATACCTACTTCCTCAGTTCCCAGAGTTTGCTTTTAAAAAGAAGCTGATCAGTTTTCCGTTCAGGGAAACCTAAAAAATTCAGGGAAGCTTATCCTTAGGGTACTTTTAAAAGGTAAGGAACCTACAGTGTTAGCCGATGTTTTACACTGCTCAGATATATCCAGTTACAATTGGCTTTATGATGTAACGTTAAGCAGAGATTTCAAGATTGCTTCTAGTCCAGGAGGAGTAGATATTTGTGACTCAGGAGTCTTTTAACTTCTGCTGACTTGTACATGCTGCCTCATCTGCCTACATAGCATTTGCCCAGACTTAGGATTGAAACTGAAGACACATCTGGTCTCCTAAGGGATTCAAAATTTGGGGGTGTAGCATTGATATTTTTAGTTCGTAACATGCCAATTTTCCTTGTCAGCCAGACTTTTATGTGGATACATTCTTAACCCATCTGATATGAACTAGGAAACTAAAATAAAAGCTCTCATTCAAGAAGCAGACATACTGACAAAGAAGGCTGCCGTGAATGTGCATTTCTTAAAATACTTGCTATAATTCCCTGAAGTCCTATAACCTTCCCTGACATCAGTGAAAATTATTAGTTTTTTTCTTTGCTGTCATGTATCATGGTTACCTGTAATTGAAATGGAGATGTTCTGAATAGCACAATCAGGTAAGAATCTTGCCAAGTGCCTCATTTGGATAATTTATAGTAGGATTCCAAGCTGATGAGTTTAGAGCCCATGAGTCCCTGGAGTCCTTAATCTTTGATCATATTTTGTGGTGGGACAGCACTTGATAAGACTGGAGTTTAAAGATAACTTCTCCCTGTAAATGTATTTGTCAAATACCAATGATCTCAGCAAAGTGATTTGATATGGGGATTACCGATCACTGGAAATGAACCATAAGGAGTATCTTAATTTGAAGTAAGGACAGATCTGATACTTTTTTAACAAATTTCTGATATTGAATAAAATGTACTACAGCTCTCAGTTTAAATGACTTTTTTTTTTTTTTTTATCAGAGACAAGTAGGAAGTGGGAAAATAGCTAAAAAGAAATAAGAAATTGCCATCTTTGGAGAAAATTATGCTAGGAAGTGACTTGAAAATGAAAACGAAAACAACGACAACAGTAAAGTAAGTTGACATGATGTCCAGGGCACATTCTGTTGCAGAACTTTTCTCCTCAGTTATAACTAAAACCCAGGTTCTTGTCACACAATCTAGAAAGTTTAGGCATGCGGACACGTTGAAGAGTGAGCAGAGCAGAGTTTTATTGGGCAGGAAATAAAAAAAAAAAACTCTCAGAAAAGTGAAATAGAGTCCTACTCGAATCCCAGGCCACCACACAGGAACTGAAGAGAGCAGGCTCCTCCCTTGCATCAGGTGTGAATTCCTGTGGCTCCACTCGCTTCCCCCCAACCCCCGCCGTGCACAAGTTAGGCTCCAGTTTACTGTGGGCATGCCCTGACCACCCCTGGATAGGCTCCCTCATCTGCACAAAAGCATCTGATATAAACACTTAAGTGGTGGGTCAGAGATTCTCTGAAGATGCCTTTTTATCTGCCTAGGAATTTGACTGCCTCAATTCTAGACTATTGCTTCTTATGCCAGGCTAGGGGTCTTCATAGTGGAATATCCCTGTCCCAGCAAACATGCAAGACAATCTATTAGGCTATGAAAATAAATAATTAAAACTTGTAAGTTCCTTTTATATCTTGTCTTTTTAAAATGTATATTTTTTGGCATCTGTTTTATAATATATATAATACCACAGGACTTGTGTAAATATGTGCCTAAATAAAAATACCTATATCTGTAGATATATATTGCAATTTTTTTCTAACTTAGAAAAGTGTGTGATGAGCAAATTTTGGAGAACACTGTCAGACCATCTCCACATGATTTGTGATACTGTGTGACTGTTCTTAATGGGAACATGAGAACACTTCCTAAATATTCATGTTTTCTTCATAAAGTAGATTTTTACCATCCATGGATAAACCAGAAAATTTTCTACATCTGTGTAGTTAGCCTGTATTATTTATTGGAATTACATAACTTGGATACGATTGCTAAACCCTGAAAAGTAATACTCCCATTATTTATTATATTTTTTAAATTTCAAAATTTAGTGCATAGGAATATTTCCTCTCAATCTAGTATTCTGGTTTGACTCAATATTCCAGATTCCTTTTGTCTATTAATTTGGTAATTTTATGAACTATGAAATAAACAGTTTTAA
>NW_022436997.1:5892488-5965020 GCF_009761245.1 Sapajus apella
TATTTATTACAGAAGTGGGTTTGTTGCTATCATAATGCTTTTGTTATGAAAGCCAGTGTATCCCTCTCGCCCTCTGTACTCATGACCTCTTGTCATGTTACCATACAGAATGAAGACCTCACCAGAACACAAACAGATGTGACTGCTTGATCTTAGGCTTCCCAATCTGCAGGATTGTAAGAAATAAACCTACTTTCTCTATAAATTAGAGTTTCTGTCATAACAACAGTGAACAGGCTAAGACAGATAGTAGGTCATTCATTTATTTAAAAATATTTGTGGAGTGTCTGGTCTGTTCTGAAAATGCACTAAGATGTGATTTTTGGCTTCCTTATTAGGGAGACACATACTTTAATTTCAACTGTGGACTATGAAACTGTTTTAAAGAGTAAAGTTTGATTAAGTTTAGAGAGCAAAGATTTCTTAAAGAAAGTCATTTGCAAACTAACAAGATGAATATGATGCTCAAAACAATAATGCATGATGGAGATAAAATAAAATTTATATATTATGAAATACTTATGGGTATCAGTCACTCTACTGAACACTTTATGTGAATTAATCTATTTGATAATCACAATAAACCTAAGAACTAGTTATTATTATGAACCCTATATTTTAAGTGAAGAAATTAAAGAACAAAATTGTAATAATTTGTCCACAGTTGTATAGTTATAAAGTGGTGAAACTATAATTTGTGTACCCTCAACCTGACTCCAGGCAAAATTTATAACTTCTATAATAGTTATACTATTAAATAAAACTAAAAGAGGATGGGAATAAGGCTGAAGGCAGGTATTGCAAGCACCAAGAACAAAATGTAAAAGCTTTGAATCATAAAGAACAGGGCATGTGTGATTATAGCTTAAAAGAAGAATACACGGTCTGAAATACTGAGAAAATGTTAAAGAGAGATATATGAAGTAGACAGTGGATTAAACTAGAGTACATGTTAAGGATGTCCATTTGTATCATAAAGGTAATAGGTAGCTGTTTAAGGGTTTGGAGTTTGAATATATATGGTGTATAAATGTGTGTGCATATGCAATGGGAGCAAGTATTCAAAAGATTATTTGACCTCCATATTGGAAATAGATTGCCTGAAGCCAAAAGTGGAGATGGACCAATGCCAACTAGGCTATTGCAGTAGCCTTAGAAATAGATTTTGGTGACATAAAACAGGGTAGTGATGATGAAGATAAAGAGAAGAGGATCAGTTTCTATATTTTTTTTGGGATGTAAAATCAAATGGCCCACTGATATACTGGATATGAGAGATGGGGAAAATAAAGATGTCAAAGGAAACCTTAAAGTATCTGCTTTAATAGACTGTTACTCCATCGCCAAGCTTAAAGGATACAGGAAGAATAACAGGCCAAAAGCAGCCATGAGAGACACAAGAAAAAGCACTAGACTGAGCCATGAAGAATTCCAACTCCCTGGTTGGGAAGTAGAGAAGAAGACTTTGTAGGACTGAGAAGCAATGTTCAGGAATGTTACAAGAAAATTAGAGTGTAATCAATGAAAGTTAAGTGGAGAAAGTGTTTTAAGAAGAAGGAAGATGTCAATACTCAATTGATTGAATGAGGCTCAGAAGTCAAGAAATATGGCAAATAGACCCCAGGTTTAATGTGATAGACATTCTCATAAAACATGCAGCCTGGCTAATGTGTAAAATTTTCTAAACTTCGGCTCAGGACTAACAGGTGTGCAATTTATAATCTAAAGCCTTTAACTTATTTGCCTGTAAAATGAACAAGAATTAAGAAAAAGGATAACCATAATAAATAATCTGCCAAGTTCTTCCCAGGTATTAAATTCTATGAAATCAGAATGATTGGACTTCAGAAGAGATATTTACATAAAAATAAAACTAATAATTGATTAAATACGGGTTGTACTGGTTTTATCCAGGGAAATTATTTATAGTGAGAGAAGGAGAGGACAAAAGTAATAGTATTGTTTGTTCTTTGTATCTGTGGGTTCTGCATTTGTGGATCCAACCAAGTCGGGATAAAAAATATGCAGAAAAAAATAGTAAGACAACAATGAAAAATATAAATTTTAAAAACATAGTACATAACTATTTACATAACAGCTGCATTACATTAGATATTATAAATAATCTAGAGAAGATTTAAAGTATATGGGAGTATATGCCTAGGTTATATGCAAATATCACACCATTTAATATAATAACCATAGATTTTAATTTTATCCACCGAGGTCCTAGATGGAAACAATTCCCCTCCGACTGTGGGAGGACTGAATTAAATATTTAGATAATAAACAGAGGAATATAAAATGAAGGAAACAAAAGCAAGAGCCACAAAAAAGGAAGGAAAATTTAAGTTTGGAGACATAGATGTCAAAAAGAAAAATCTTTTAAGGAAAAAGAAATCTTAAACAATGTTAAATCCTGCAAACAAGAAAATAAAGATTGAATTTTTTCAAAATGAAGCCATTGAAAGACTTTGTGAAAGCAGTTTTAGTGGTGCTATGTTCATAGATGCTAAGTTGTTTTGCCTCAAGTCACAAGTAAAATGAACACTACGCAAAAATCAAAGGCACCGCGTCAGGAAACTAGCCTGTTGGGTTAATTTAGTCACTTTAGTACTGACGGTTGAGGTGCCTGTAGATAAGAAGCTAAAAGTAACACGTGTGGATGATCAAAGAAGGAGTTATCTGAAGAAGAGTTAACTTCTTCAGGGAGAAATTCCCCTTCTCTTCACCAAAAAGGGAGAGTTGCATGTTGGATAAATTATATTGTAATAACTGACTGGCTTGAATATTAGAAAAGTCTTATTTTGTTATTGGTTTGATTGGAAAGCAATATTCTTTTGAATTGCCTCAATAGCTCATTTCCGTGAGATACTCTGCCTGAGGAGTCATAGAGCATCAAGGAGAAAGAGTGAAGGCCAACAGGAAGGTACAGATATATATGCGTGCACGCGCGCGCGCACACACACACACACACACACACACACACACACATACACACAGATGGCAGATAAAATCTTTTTACATAAACAAATACATGGTAGGCCCACAGTTCTACACATTTCTGAGCACAGTGCTAAGTATCCAAAGACAGTACGCTGGTGCCCCTAACTGCAAGACAGTCAATCTACTGAGTTAAAATAAATAAATAAATAAATAACCTAGGAGTCTGGCAACATACAGGCAAAGCAGACTGACAAACCTAGACATTCTATTTTACAGTTGATGGGGTGGTTGTTCTGTAGACGCAGATGAAAAGATTCATTTTATTAAACCAAGATTTCTTCCCAACTCCTATAACAAAAATCTACACAATTTTATTTTTTTTGTGCTAAAACCTCCATAAAAGACCAATTTATCAACTCCCCAAGTAAGGGTGGTAGAGCCATAGGGAAAAAGAATGCTTTTTGTTTCTTGGCATAAGTACCCTTTTGAATTCACTACAGTGTGTGAGCACGCTTACAGCATTTTCAATATAACATTAGAGTGTGAAAGAGGAAAGGCAGCGATCACCCTGAGAGAAATGCTATTGAGAATAACTGGAAAAAAGTCATCTTCTTCATGGTAAGATTCACAAAGTAATTCCATGGCAGAAAAGTCAAGGTAAATATTTACTCCAAGTTGCGTTGAGCCGGCAGGAGGCTAAAACCTTCAGTATTTCTATTTTAATATTTATCTCCCGCGTTTGTAAATTAGTTTCATGAACATCATTTCCCAAAGGGTCAGTATTTGAGAAAATTGCTACATTGGGACCACACTCTGATGCTGAAAAGAAACAAAAAAAAATTTTTTTCCACAATAAAGCGAAAAAAAAAATCCCATCAGTCCTTTGGCATGGAAGACATCCAACTTTTCTGCTTATGTCCTGGATTCCTCACCCAAAGCTGTAGTAACCTGCATCATATGGGAAAAATAGAAGCTATTTAGCTATTTAGTCTGCAAAGGAAATAGAAGGCAATCTTTGAGGACAGGTTCAGAATGAAAGGACTATGGCTAGACCTCTGAAGAATCAAACTTGAATACTGCAAAACGCTGTAATTTTTCGGGATCCAACAGCACAAAACTCCTGCAAGTGTTTAATTTCTCTTTCAGGCAAGGGTGCAAAGAAACTATGTTGTTTTTAAAAAGTGGTTTTTGATTTTTACTTCCTAGACCATTTTCCTTAAACCATGTACTTTATCTGAATATAATAGTAACTCTGCATACGGATTCAGCTTATTTTGAACTTATCCAAGTGTATGAAACAGTTAATTATTTAGCAATCTAGAATTCAAAAAAAGAGCTTACTTTTATTAAACCAGGCATGTCTGGGGCATCTATGTAGATGCATGTGACTATATATAAAAGCTACTCTTCGCCACTCTAAAAATTCTTAAATCAATAAAATCAAAAGTTAGCCATGTTTTAGAAAAGAATAAATGCAGCAGAAATAGGAGTACAGTTGGCTATAGCCTCCTCTCTGCTAGTAATCAGGAGACATTGTGAGGAAAGAAATTCAAGTTGGCTATAAGGCAGCAGCAACAAAAATTAGGGGTATATTTTGATGCATTTTTTTTTATCTGGATTACAGTTGGTTACATCACGGTTTTTGAGGCAAAAGTTTAGATAACAGCTTAGATAAGATCTAGGATTTGAATTGTGGCTTGGCCACTTAATATTAGTGTAATCTTGTGTAAGTTACTTTATCTCAATGAACCATGTTCTCCTTATCAATAAAACTGAGATATCTACTTTATTGAGTTAAGAAGGTCAAAATGAATAACACTTGTGAAAATCCTTTATAAGTTATAAAAGCTATACAAATATTAGTTATATTACATGTTGAAAAATCTCCAAATAAAGCTCATCGTAAAAATTCTCCCCACATTTGATTTATAAAAGAAATTTATTGAAGGCTACATCCCCAAACAACTTTGTTGGTAGAAAGTCCAGTGTCTCCTTCGTGTCCATGTATTAATAACAATGCCAATGGGAGTACCAAAACTTAAAAGGGGTCTGTTATCTGTTTTAGCCTTTATAATGGGAAAGAACTGGCATCTCATTAGTGCCCTACTGCCAAAGTTTCTTGCTGTGACTTGGTATTGCCATTAAAAATTGATTACACACAGTCTGCCCAGTCTGCCAGCTGGTGCTGGGTCACTGCTGATATCTCATTCTGGTGGCCATGGCTTTGCAGGAAGGAAAATAAGAGGGCTCTAATCTTTCCATTACCTGATTTCCATTTCCATTTCCATACCTTTCAGGGTACAACCAGGCACTCATGACTCCATTCACTTCAGGTCCACTATCAACCACATCTGACCCAGAATTGCCATTCTTTTCCTTTCCTGTCACTTCATGCTCTCAGGAGTAAACAGATTTTCTCTTAAACTACTTGTACTAGGCATGTGCTCTATTGTCCTTCTGTGGGAGGCTAACTTCAGTGAATTTGGGATGATTTCGTTTTCTAAAAATACCTTCTAAATGATTCCAATGAACTCTATACCTATCTTTCAGGAGGAAAAGTTTTATCTCTAGAAGAGTTTCTGCCACCTTTTACACTCAAGAAGTGAAAACAAAAAGATATTAAATAAAACCCTTAAATGTAATTATTCCTTCAGTAGGATACATAATTAATTCAGTTTGCTATAAATCAAGAATTTGAGAATCCTATGTATTAGATGGGTAATGCAAAATGCTATATCAAACAAACTTTAGAATTTCAGTGGCTAAACACAGCCAATTTTCATTTCTTTACATAAAAAAATAATGTGACATGTGACACAATGACAATCCAATGTGACTCCCCTATTGAATGGCCCTGTGTTTTCTGCCAATGCATTAAGGCAGAGAAGTCATATTGGTTTCTTAGTTAACTGGCCTCAGAAGTTATACCATTTACACTCGCAGTCTGTTGGTGAAAACGACTCAACTTCTCCTAGATGCAAGGGATAGGTATTGATGGGAAATATAATCTAACTGCTAAATGGCAACAAGCAAATGACATAAAACGGAAGCATGAGTCTTTGGTAGACAGCAGTGCATTTCTTCCATGTGATACTTATGCTTCCTCTTTCTGAGTATTTTAAATTTCATTCCAGAGTAAAATCAACACCCACTGTTGTAACTTATCTGCTCTCCCATTTTGATGTAGAAAGAGAAAAATCAAACCCCTGTTGCCAAATTTGGCAGTAGAAGTTAAATATAATTAGTGTAGCTTGAATGACACTCAACCTCACATAGAATCCTAAGGAAACTCTGTCCTTTGAATTCTGAATTTTGGATTGCATGTCCTACAAGGAAAGATGTTACCGAAAGACTGAAAGTCAGAAAAACTAAGCAAGCAAGACTGATGCTCGCTAACACTTCCTATGTCCCAATTTTGTGAGAAACGTTGAAAGGTATTAAAACTATTTTCAATGAAGTCATTTAAATTAGCATATATTTATTAAGATAATTAGTTTAGTGTTTGTATGCTTGAGGTACTCACTGCATTCACGATGAATAAATTTGTGTGGTAATTTAAAAATGCATTATCAGTGGTTTCTCTAATTTGTTTTCTAATGGAAAAGTAAACAATATATGAACTCTAAAAGAATTCAATGCAAGCACAGATAACAAAGGACATTTTTCTTTCTAGTGCTTACATGCTGTAGAATAACTGAGAGATATTTCCCAAGTTATTTCTTACCATTTGTCAGTTTTCTTTTCTTTACTTTTCTTTCATTTTTTTTGAGATGGAGTTTCCCTCTTGTTGCCCAGGCTGGAGTGCAATGGCACGATCTCTGCTCACTTCAGCCTCTACCTCCTAGGCTCAAGTGATTCTCCTGCCTCAGCCCCCAGTAGCTGGGATTACAGGTGCCCAGTTTTCTCTTTAAGTACTCTACACACTTTCCAGGCTTCCACATTCTGTGCTTAGATTCCTTCTGCTGAGCCTTCCCTTTTGTAGCCTTTTGGCATAGCTGACTCTTCTCATCCTTTAAAACTTCAGTCCCCAATATTTTTGGCACCAGGGACTGGTTTCATGGAGGACATTTTTTCATGGATTGTGTGGGATAGTTTCAGATTATACTGTTCCACTTGAGATCATCAGGCATTAGATTTTCATAAGGAGCACACCTGATCCCTCGCATGTGCAGTTCACAATAGACTTCGTGCTGCTCTGGGAGTCTAATGCCGCTGCTGCCCTGACAGGAGGTGGAGTTCAAGTGGTAATGCTCACTCACCAGCTGCTCGCCTCCTGCTGTATAGCACGTTCCTGATAGGCCACAGTCCAGTTACCCATCTGTGGCTGCATGGTTGGGGACCTCATAAAAGCCTCAAATTTTCTCTCCATCAACCTACTATCTAAAGTAACAGACTTCTAATCTTAGCATTGCTTCAGAAACTTCCCAGCAACTTTCCATCCTATTTGTTTCCTCTTTGCATTTGTACAAACATCCATAGAGATCAGAAATTATTTAGGCAGGCATGAATCTCTGGCCACATATTCACATACTCAGTTTTTCTACAATGTAACTTTCATTTCTTCTAAAATGAAACTGAATAACTGTTAAGAAGATTCTAGGTCCCATTTCATTAGATGGCAGAAATGTTACCTCAGTACATTTAGGAACACGGCTGCCCATTCCCTCCTTGCCATCAGAATCCAATAGAAATTAAATTTTAAGGTCCACCCAATGCCCCTAGAGAGATGTGGTGTGTACATGCGTGTATGGGGAAAGGGGAGAGTGGAATTTTTTTCCGTTTCTGTGAAACTACTGAAGCTAAACTTGAAGACTCCAGCCATGGCCTTGTACTCAACTTTGTATTTTTCTATTGAAAGAAAAATCTTCAAATTGTGTAAGAATTGGGCCCCACAAAACCTTAGTCTGCTCCTGATAATATTATTAGAAAGCCAAAGAGTTAAACCCTGTATTTTACACTACTTTATTCATCCATACAAGTATCATTTTCATTTTGGGAGCTTCAAATTAAAAAAAAAAAAAGTAGCTTTTAGACAAATTGATTGCTTTGAAATATTTGTCACTGGAGCGATAATTTTTGACAGTCCTGATGAGACATTTATCCCTCAAAAAGGAAGCCTGCGTGACCGTGGTGGCTGTGTGTAAAAAGCTGATGGACTCTTATGCAAGAGGGAGGTGAAATATGTTTTGTTAACTCCGAAAGCACAAACTAGACAAAGAAGGAAAGGAAGAAGGAAGCAGCATTATGAGGGGACCAGGTATGTGCCAGAAACTTACATTTCCTCATTACATCTCACATACTGAAAAATGCATGATAGGTGTTATTCACACCTTTTTTCAGGGTAGAAAACTTCAGAAGGATTAAAGCTTCTTCCCAAGTTCACTCATCTAGTAAGTAGCCAAGCAGACACACTCAGTTCTGCATGGCTCTGATTCTCTCCAGGTATAAGACCCTGTGGGATGTGTCTGCAGTAGTCTGATGTATTTAAGAACAGCACTGTTTTGTAGTATAAACTTTGCATGTATGTTATAAATAACAACATAATGATGTTCCTTGGATTTTAGTATTCTAGACATATTTTTGGAATGTCCCATATATTTTGGCTGAACAACCAAACAAATAGACCAATGAAACAGAAACACAAGTAGATGTCTACACATAAATTACCTTTATATGAACAGGAAGTGGGGAAAAAAACCTGTATGTTATAATGTCACTTGTGGCCATAGGAGATCCATTTGGAAGAAAGCTCAAGGAAATAAGACTGGATTGTAGAATGCGAGTGGAGACGGCAGGGGTGGGAGTCTTGTGGCCAGGGAAGAGATGGCTGTTTTAAAAACAGGAATAGAGGGATAGTGGGAGCAATGTAAAAAACAAACTCACAATGGAAGGTATAAAAATAAAATAAAATGAAGCTCTTCCATTATTTTGAGTCCCATAAGAAACATGCAAAACAAGGACTTGCTGTCAGAATGAAGCTCTGAGTGTTCCCATCAGAACCAAGTTACATTAAACAGGAGCAGCTCTCATGGTATTATGCTGCTGTCATTTCTTGGTAAATCCATGTCATTAGCATTGATTTCTTGAGAAGAGATTAAAAGAGGTTTAGTTAGGAGAGTAAGGCAGGAGTGGATATTATCCAAGCCAATGCAGCTCCGGGTCTCAAAGATGACATTTTCCTCTCTGCTTCATTAACTTGCAGAGCTTGTTGAGCTTTGGCTGTTTCTAATTAATTCTTTTACTGGCTTTTTTTGAATGTGTATCATCACTGGCAAACCATATAAAATGAAGAAATCTCTCTAAGGTTTTACCCTTTTAATTATTATTTTTATTGCTTAAATGAAGCTCCAGAATTGCAAATGTTGACATTTTGGTTTATTCTAGTCATTAGAGTTTTCAAAGTGGGGAACAAAAAAGAAAAGAGAAAGAAAGAGGAGGAGGGGAGGGGTAAGAAGGGGAGGTGGCGTTGAGCAGAGGAAATGAGGTGAGATTGGGTCTCAATTGCAGAGACAAACATTGAAAAGGGAAAAACAAACAGGTTTGTTAAAAGTGACCTCCATGATGGTTTTGATGGTTTTGCCCTTTTAAAAAAGAGTAGGAAATGAAATATCACTAGACATAATTCCTGCTGGTCTCTTACACCAGCCAGTGCTCAGATTAAACAGGGCTTGCTGCTGTCTGCGCCGTTTGCTTTGTTTTGAGTAAGTGTTTCCTAGCAAATATGCTACATATTTTTTTTTGGTCACTGTTGATTTTGTGTCCATTTGGATATTAGAAATAAGGAGAATAACCTTGGAAAAAACAAACTTCAATGAAAGCAAATTACTTGACAAGGAAATTTGCTATGGTGATCTAGCAAGCAGTTTCTCAGAAAATCCAGCCCTGCCAACCCTAAGTCACTTTCAGCTAATATTAAATGAATACCTATGTAAAAAAAAAAATCTATACTAGACATGTCTAAATGCTGGAGGATATGTGTATGGGAGGAGTGTTATAAAGAAATTTCAGAAAAAGCTCTCTTTAAGTGTTTTACATTGAGTTTTTAATATAAGTTAAATTTAAATAAAAACAACACCTGCTGTTACCAATACTTTCTTCCCAGATATTGAAGTTTGATTTATAGACTGTTTTTGTAGTTGAGGCATTTTTTTTTTGTAGAAATGTGTTTTATACATAGTGTTTGTGTTCTCTAACTGCTCACAAAAGCCTATTTAAGTCATGATGTAGCTGAACTATAGTAATGTCCTAATAACACTGTGGAAACTAAACACAAAGCACAGCAATGTTTCTATGGGATAATGCATTCAGAATTTAAATTTGCATCTCCAGGAATGGGTCTCCGCCTGCTGTGGTGGGAGGGAAGTTACCTTAGAAGCAGACTATTAGAGGCCCTCTCACCTGCACTCAGAGCTCCAGCAAGGCAGGAGCTGCAGAAATGTAGAAGTAGGTACAGAGGCAAGGTGGGGAGGTGTTAGCACATCCTGGGGAGGTGTCCTGAGAAACTGAGGCTTCTGGTCTGTATTAAACCTGGGAGCATGGCTTGGCCCAGCCAAACTTTGGCTGCTAGGTTGTGTTTCGTCTGTGTACCCCAGGGAAATGCTGGGTTTCCCTTCTTGAAATCTCCCAGGATTGATCTCACTGCTTTTCTCTCTCTTTTTATGCAATTCTGCTTTTCTCTCTCTTTTTATGCAATTCTGGAGTGATTGTATTACTTCCTTTAAGAATATTTTGTGCTCTGTGTGTTTGTTTAAGCAACTTATATGAAAGCTAAGATGATGTATATATAATAAAAGGTTCCTTCTCCTACTTCCATAACCATCTCTTCTTCCTTCACTGTCTCTTCTCATGTTGTAGCTTAGAATCTAGAGAAGAAGACTAAATCTATGAAGAATATTCTACATTTCAAAGAACAAGCAGAAATCACTCATGCCCTCCCTACTCAGGAAAGGAAGAAATTGAGGGATAATACAACAATTTAAAAACAAGCAGTAATAACTCATATTTATTGATTGGATACCATGTGCCAACTGGTATTTTACATAATTTATATGTATTAACTTATTTAATCTTAAGAGTAGCCCTAAAATTAAGTACAATTATTACCCTTGGAATACAGATAAGAAAAGGAAAGCACTATGTAAGATCACAGAAGTTCACGGGCGATGACAGATTTTTAGACAAGGTTGAGGAGGTTTTATGAGGACAAACAAGACTGCTGCTTGAGAAGATCAGCATTGAGACCAGGGCCCCCAAAATTACTGTGCAAACAAAGGTCTTATGAAAATATTTTTCTGTGTCCCTCCAGCCTGCATTTTGTGTTAATCATCCCCATACATTTAATTTAGTCCCTGCTAGTCCAACCTTGTTCTAAATTCTAGTAAGTTAAGACAAGGGAAGATTTTCAGAGCATCACTTCAGGTATGCAAGAAATATCTTTTCCTCATTTGTCTGTAACTTGACATTATTTTTAAATATAATTCCCTAATTTACCAGAATTTGGAGAATATAGCTTCATTGTTCTTGAAGTCTCCCTAAGGTGACGTAGGATTCTAGGATCTTATGTACAGGTGGAAGTTTTGTGAAAGTGATGACACCCTATCGTCTGTCCATGTAGGTTACCTCAGAGACACCCATTATTCCTGAATACATGATCTTTTCAGGTTCCCAGGCTCCGTGCAGCCTTACATGCATGGTTGGGGATTAGGAACTTTGACTGAATCTGATAATTCCATGCTCAATGCCCACATACCCTACTGTCATTCTATTTAGGAAGCCTCGACATTAATCAGCAGTGCTGCCCAGATTCGGGGACTGGAGTCTTGTGGTTTTGAACTTCCATGATTTTCTATCCCTACTTCCAACAAAGCTTGGAGGAGTCTCCTATCATAGGAGGGGTGCAAGTGGATTTCCTTTGCACATTTATTTTTACTACTTCTTTCAGGCATATCCTTATGTCACTTAATCTTTGAAAACATTCCACCTGTTTGAAGGATTTTGCCTTCTGGGGAAAAAAAAATAAAAAATATCTGAGACTTCTCTAAGCTTCCATTCTGAGCATGTTAACAATGGAATCAGAGAAGTCATTGTATAAACGGAAGAGAGAAGTGGGTGACAAGGAAGGCACAAAAAGATTTTGTTTCCTTAGTGTTAATATATCAAATTGTTTACCAGTCACAGTAAGAATGAGGAGGGATTCCCGGGTATAGGTAAAAAGGAAGGGAAAAATGACATGTAAATGAAGTGAACTCCATGTGGCAGCAGCAGGTAGAAAATAGAGATTTCTGCAGCCACAACTTCTAATAAGGAAGAGTAGGCAGTCTTTTCTCATTACATGTAATTTGGGCTGGGTCAAGTAGCATTTACTAAGAACAGAGTCAAAGCAGCTTATTCATAAGCATAGCTCTCAGACATGACTTTCTGTTCTGGCCCTACCACAGACTGATAATGATACCTTGTGAATGGAGGTTAGATTTCTTCTCCAGAACAGGGAAGTTTTATTCTTGGATTCACCTGCTTCCTTTAATTTCTGCGGTATGTGCGAACCTGAAAAATGTGGTTCATCCTCTTAGATACTGCAAATTGAAGTTGTCAGTCTTCTTAACTGGGAATTATAAAATGATCATATTCAGTGTGTTTCCTTTATTCAAGGAATCAACATCCTCAAGATAAAAATGGCCATTAAAAGTAAACTCAGAAAAACAAAACATTGTTTTCTTTGCTTTTCTGGCCTTATTGTAAATGTCACCCTCCCTTGCTCTTATTTCTGGCATGAGCTACAAAACTTATTTTTTGGACTACACCTCTCTCCTATTCCTCTTTCCCATCTCTGTGAAATTAGTCCCAGTGAGACCGTGGTCATGAGTACAAGTGTGTAGATGACCCACTGAGGAGCTGGGGCAGCATCTACAGCTATACTAATGAACCTGTTCTCTAAGTACAGAGCCATTGGCATAGAGCAGTCGCGTGTTTCTTTACAGCACAGATTAATTTTCCAGGGTTATTGAATGGTCCAACTCTAAAATGTTTACTTTCAATTGCCTCAGATGCTGGGCTCTGTTGTTCAGCTCCTTCTTAATAAAACCCAAGAGTTCCAGGCTTCAAACTGCAGCTGCTTTTTTTTTTTTTTTTCTTATAGCTCCCTTTAAGTAACTACAGCTTTACAAGGAGACCTGGCAAGAATAGAGGATTTTTCATCAGTCAAAGTTATTTCTTTTCAGTAGATCTTGAGATTGTATTTAATTATTTTTCATCCGTGTGTTTTTATTTCATTTATTTATTTATTTTACCTCCTTTAGGAAGCAGAGGAGGATTAGAAAAGAGGATGAATCTGTTTGTACTTGGATGTGTCCTTACAGTACCATCAGGTGTTCTGGCAAAGGAAGATACTGAGTTTGAAGAAATGCTGGAAAGCTGTATCCGGGAGAAAATAAATTAGAGATTAAAAAATGTCTGGTATTTTTGCCATAGTGATTTTGTGAGTCAAACATCTTTGACTTTCATGAAGATCATAATGAATACAATACAGAAAATATCCAGTGTTGATAAGTGTTTCAGATTTGGAGGAAGGAGGTAAATCGGTGACTGAGGTAGTGAAATTTGCAGGTGAGTAAAACTTCTTCCAGGCAGGTGGCTAAACCTTGACAAACTGCCAAAGCACTTAATAGCAGCCACTGTTGCTCAAGGCACTCTTCCATGCTTTTAACTTTTTCCAAACTGAAATATCTTCAGCAAAAAATGCTGCCAGCAATTGCCGTCAAGAGGATTGTATAAGTGACAGAAAGAGAGTTTGAGTAAGTGTCTGAGCCAGTTGAGGCAATAGGTGGGCCTTCTGGTGATAGAGAAATGGGAAGGAACAAGGTGAATGGGAGTGGCTGCATGAATATGAGTGTCTCAGGAAAGCATAGAATTTGCTCTTTAATCTTTCTAGAGGTTACATAGACAGTGAAGCCCTAGTAATCTTGGAAGCAGGAGTAATGCTTATTAGTTTACTGGAGCATTTCCAGAGTCTAGTATATAGTTTTTAATATTGAACATTGATTGAAAAGATGGAATAGGATCCAACTGGAGTCAGAGTGGAAAAGAAGGACATAAGTCAGCTGAATTAAATGGTGACAAGCTGTGAGTAATTCCACTTTGTCTTGAAAACTGGAGTTCTTACTGTGGAGGGCTGGCTTCTAGCTTCAACTCTGCTGTGTTTGGCCATGTTACTTGAGCCTTTTCAAACTTTAATATCTTCATCTGTTAAACAAAAAAGGCAACGAAGGATGATTCAATCATGTTTAATATAACTTCTGTGTGATATTGTATTTTCAAAATGGCAGCTTCCCAGGGAAAGAAGAAAAGAGGAGTGTGTCATAAGGTTTAAAAATAATACATAAATGTAAACATTGTAGTTAGAATTTTTTAGCATTATGGAGGTTACCTGTCCATATGGGAAGGTGAGCTTTGCAAAACACATCCCCAACTCTTCATTAACATTAACATGATTGAGAATTTTTTAAACTCAGGCAACATAGAATTTTACCCATAAATGTTCCATGTCAAAATTAGAGGTTTAAGCAGAAGAAGATTTGAGAGAGCATCATAGCTTTGGGTGAATTTAGCAGGACTTATATTAATAGATTTATTTATTTGTTGTATTAGTGTCTGGAAGATTTCTTATTGGAAATAAAATTGCCCTAGGCTTTCCTCCTTGCTGCTTGGGAGGCTTTTGTGAATTGGACACGTATTCTTATAGACTGACTAAGGAATACCTTAGTACATAGCGTGGAATAAAGATTAATTCAAAACGAAATAGTGTCTTCTTTTGGAAGCCTAAACTTGCATAGGGAAGACTGAACATATGGGCCACCAGGGTAGTATGGTTACAAGTTATTCAGAACAAAGACCAGCCCTAGAAAATTCCTTACCTTCTTAAGCAAACTGCTTTACAATGGGCCAAAATATTTTCCTTGCAATATCACATTCTAATAGCTCAAATTCATAAAGCAATGTAAGTAAAAGGTAGCCAAATATTCTATGAGGTTAACTTGTACAAGAGTTGGTGGAGGAGTAGATGCCACTCCACAAGGTCCTTATGATCAAAACTTTAGATCTTTATCATAATCTTGTTATAAGCTGGTCCTAAAAGAAAAGTTTATGTAGGAACTAGTCAGAGTATTTATTTTATTTACTTTAATTTGTCTTATTTTATTTGAAAGTCTTTATATACAGTCTTAGCAAGAAATATAGATCAACCTCATGATATTAAAAACAACAACAACAACAACAAAACACTGTATCTGGAATTAGAAAATTTAAATTCTAAATGTCTGCCTTTGGGCAGTTCAATATCTCTCAGTTTTGTTTATTTTTTGTTTTCTTTTATTAAAAAATGTAAAATAAGGGAGATAAAAATAATTTCTATGAACCTTTCAAGTCCTAAACTTTTCTACAGCCTGTAAGTAAGAATTAGTTTATATGTACAAAATTTTACATTCAAAAGAGCATTATCACAAATTCTTGGGATTCTCAACATTCAGTTTGAGACTGGAGAAGATGTGGTTGTATAAATAGGGTTGAATCCCCCTATGGAAAACCCTAAATCCTGGGACAGGAATTCTGATTTGGTGAACTAAATTTCATCATAAATCTAATAATGTACAATGGACTTCCTGGGGAAGATGAATCTGAAAGACTAAAAAAGTGTTAATTATTAATATGATAATTATTTTACCAATCTGGTTGCGTCCTTACAGCGTTCATTTCTCCCCTCTAGGTAAAAAATTATAGATCAAAGTGTCAAAGAATGTTTTTCTACTTTCTCCAAGCAAGTTAAGCGATACAGTCAGGATTTGAGCCCAAATTTCTCCATCAGACTTCTAAAGCTAAAAGAATCTTAAAAGTCACCTACTTTAAAGACTGCTTTGAGAAAATGTGTGGTTTAAGGATATTTTCCTTTAACTAAAAATAAAGGCAGATTTAGAAGAGAGATTTTGCAAAAATATGATCAAAATTTTCTTTACCGAAATAGCTTTTGTTGCTGTTGTTGTTGTTGTTTTTCATTCTGTCATAACCTAAAAAGAGCATTCTCTAGACAGGGAATAGCACTGTCAAAATCTGTTTTCTTTTATCTCACCTCAATTTTCTTAACCATTGTCTTGATGTGGCAGTAAAAATTCTCTTCCTACATCACGAATTATTACCAGTTTTTTTCACTCAGCCTAATCAATAATCTCTATTTTATGATGTCTTGCCTTGGTGGCACGGTCTTACTTATTTTTGTTTATTCCTTATAATCCTAAAAGTGCATTGTATAAATGCATCATTAGCCTGTTGGCCTTGCCATTGTACCTTCTCCAAACTCAATGCAAATATAGCCCTCCTCACCTCCTATTGCAAGGCATTTGGACACATACTGGTGAATATTTCGTGGCTTTTTTGACATTGTTTTAACATGTACCCAAAACTGTCATATTATAACTAATTTTAAATGATTCTTTCAGGTGTCTCAAGGCAATATCTAGTTTTTAAGTCTCTTTTTATGCCTTTGTATATAACTTGAACTTATCCACTTTCTCGATTAATGAATTGAGTATTAGATCCTGTACCCTCGTGTTTGTTCATAAGGTAGAGATGGAATAAGAGAAATGAATGCTTTTAAGTATTTTTATATCAAATCATGTCATTTGGGGCTTACATCTCTTTTAACCTTATAAAATTTTATATTCATTTAAACAAATGTTTATCATATTATTTCCAAGTTAGGCCAAAATATAAGACAATGTCTACTTTAAAGAAATTTACTGTGAGAACTATGCCTGATTAAAAAGATGGCTAAAAATATCCAAGCATTAGATGCGTTAGGTTAAAAATAATCAAAAAATATTTTCTATATCACTTCCCCTGGAATCTGGGTGGTCACTGTGATGGCTTGACCAAAATAATATGGTAAAAATGACACCACACAAATTGGTGGGGCTGTACTATAAGAGACTGCAAGCTTCCATTTTCTGCCTTTTTACGTGAATTTGGAATCTAATCACCATACTCTGCAGAAGCCTAATCAGCCCCATTAAGAGACTCATGTAGGAAAGTACTAGGCTTTCAGCTGGAAGGTATGACTAAGCTCCTAGCTGACAGAAAGCACCAACTGGCTGGTCATATGAGTGAGCCATCTTGGAAACAGATTTTCTGGTCCTAGTCGAGCTCTTGAGCTGACACAATTGAAGCAAAGACTAGCCGTGGTGACAAAGCTCTGCCCAAGTTGTAGATGTGTGAGTGAAAAAACAAATGATTGTTTAAAATTTTAA
Source organism: Sapajus apella (assembly GCF_009761245.1). Classification (NCBI taxonomy): domain Eukaryota; kingdom Metazoa; phylum Chordata; class Mammalia; order Primates; family Cebidae; genus Sapajus; species Sapajus apella. The sequence continues at coordinate 5,909,726 of NW_022436997.1, forward strand.
TCCATTAAATTCGCAGGTGGTTTGTTAGGTAGTAATAGATAAGTGAACACAGGATTTTTTTTTGTGATTTGTTAGTTGATACTGATCTTGTTTCTAAATATCTCCCTGAGTTCATTCAAGATTTTCTCCTGTTTATTTCTCAGAGGGGTCTTCCCTAAAATCCTTACCTAAAATAACATGCTGCTTCCCCAGTATTCCCCAAACCATAGCTTTATTTGTTTGTCATAACATATATTTCTACTCCAATTACTGTATGCTATATAATATATTACATTGTACTATATGTATTATGTTTATTTATTTTATTCTTCTTTCCTACAGTATAACATCCATGAGTAGAAGGAGGTTTTTTTTTTTTATTGTCGTATCCCTATTTTCTAGATCAATGCCTGGCATAACATCAATGCAGAATAACTATTTATGAATAAATGCATGATAAGTGAGATGCAAAGTTTTGCTTTGAGATAGAATTAAATAACAAGGATAAATTTGTTTACAAGTTGAACTGTGAAATATGTAAAGGATTTGGAAAAGGAAGATGAGAAAGAAGAGAAAAAAGTTGAGCAACTTTTAGTTGTGTGAAATAGAATAAATGATAGTTCAAAAAGGGAAACTGGATGATGTAGTCAAGAAAACTGGGTGAACTATTTTGAATGGAAAAGAAAATGTGTGGACATGTAGATGAGAATTTTTATTTTATACATAGTATTTTATACTTGTTGACAGTCTTCTTCCATGATGTAGCAGCTATCCTCCAAGATGGCCTACATTCTGATATATATATCTTGTGTAGTCTCATACCACACTGAGTGGGACTGACCCATATAACCATTGTGATGGTGTGGAACTGATAATGTGTGACTTCTGAGTCTAGGTCACAATGACATTCTAGCTTTTTCCTTGCTCTCTAGGTTCAATCACTTTGAGGAAATTGAGCTACTACATGGTGCATCTCTCCTCTATGCAGAGAGTCACTGGGTGAGGAAGAACAGAAGCTTCCTACAATAGCCATGAAAGTGAGCCATTTTGGAGGCAGATCCTCCAGCCCCTTCAAGCTTTTAGATGACTGCAGCCTCAGATGGCATCTTCACAGCAACATGATAGAAAGACCCAGAGCCATCCAGCTATGCTGCTTCCAAATTCCTAACCTACAGATTGTGAAGTAACAAAACCTTACTATTGTTTTAGGCTGTTCTCCAGCTATATCTCGGCTACTTTTGTGAATCTTCTTTGTCTTCATCTTAATGTTGGCATTTCCTAGATCATCATCGTGGCCTTTTTTTTTTTTTTTTTCCAACTATAAAATGTGTTGGAGACATCTCTTCCAGTCCCATGATTTCAATAGCTAACCATTATGTTGTTGTTTCCTAGATCTATATTTTCATCCAAAGTGTATACTCTGATTTACAGATAATATATCCAGATTCCTTCTGGATGGGGCCACTTGGATACTTCAAATTCATGTCTAAAATTAATTTCAGCAACCACCTTTCCCACCAAACATATTTTGCAAATGGTATTCACAATTTGGGTGATCACGTTATCATTAGATCTATCATCAAAATTAGATTGGCAATTAATTTCAATGTCTACAAAATATATAATGACTGTCAATTCCTTCTGGCATTTCCTGCTTAATATCTTTTTAACTTATTTTATATTTTTTATTTTAAAATTACTGAAGTATTTAAAAATTTTATAATTTTATTCAGAATTATTACCATATCCCACTAGCAGCTTTTCCTGACTCTTGTCTTACTCTTCTCCAATTCAGTCTTTATTGTGCTAAAAAGAAAATCTGGTCAAATTGCCTCTTTGCTTAAACATTCTCCAAAACAGTCAAGATAAACCATAAAATCCTTATTTAAGATCCCCACATTCTTCTTAGTATATCCATTTCTTGGCCTATTCTGCTAGGTTACAAGCCACCCCAAAACTTAGGGGCTCAAAACAAGAAAGTTGTTTATGCTTCTCCTCATTAAGTACAATTTTTGCAGGACTAGCCACAGTCAGATCACCTCTACTTTACTCGGGGTCAGTTGAGGCAGCTGAGAGGCTCTAGACTGGATTCATCTGAAGGCAGGCTCATTTCTGTATCTGTTGGTCAATGTTGGCTGTTGGTTGGCAAGACTCAGAGTTGGGTCAGTCGGTCAGAACACCTGCTCAAGGACTCTTCAAGTTGCTTCTTGGCTATCTCATAGCACAGTGGAAAAAAAATCAAGGGAAATAAAAACCAAGTGGAAGCTGTGGTCTTTTTATGACCTATCCTCAGAAGCTATGTATAATCACTTCCTCTATAATCCATTAATTTGAGAAGTCACAAGCCCTCCCAGGTTCAAGGGGATGACAAAAGACTCTGCCTCTTGAGGGTTGAGTGGCAAGTTTCCAAGTAGGACCAGAAATATTGCTCTTACTGTTTTTGGAGAATTCAATCTGATACACAGCACCATTGTTTAATTCACTGGACATTGTGTTTTTATATTGTAATATTTCTGAATTAATTGCAGTACTCAACAGAGATAATATGTTTGATATATTTTCCTCCATACAAGTTCATCCGTTTCAGTGTGCTATCTATCATTGACTTCTTTATTTTCTCCTAGTCATCCTTCAAGGTAACATTTCATCTTCACCTCTCTCCCTATTTCCCTGACTTCTGAAGAGCTTTCCTCTGGGCTCTTTTAAAACTCTGTTTTTACTAATATCTTCTTTCTGTTTTCCCAATATCATATTTTACTAACTTGAGTACTCCTCTGTTTCTTCTACTGAACTCTAAGCAACTTGAGGTCAGGTCTGTATCAAATTTGTTTGTGTATGTTCTTTCTAAAAGCCTAAAAACTGGTAAGAATGTTAGAACTTCCAGTTAAATATTGAAGGAATGAGGCTGAAAGATGCTTTGAGATCCTACTACCAAAGACCTTGTATGTCAGACTAGTGTTCAGAATGTATCCTAGGCCAGACTACTTAATCTTTGCCTTCGTGAATTAATGATGAGCATTTATTTTGATGGCATTAATCAAAGAAGGATGATAGAAATAACATGATGGCAAAATAATATAGGGTAAGCCAAGGGTAGGAGGTAGGGTGTCTCTGATGATCCATAAAAAGAGAACAGCAACTCTCTCAAGAACTATATTATATGTAGGTAGAAAAGAAGGCTCATTGATCTTTAAAATCTGTTGCAATCATATGATGCTATTAAGCATTTTTTTTTTCCTAAAGGACTATGGTTACACTGTCAAGACAATTTCTAACTAAGCAATTCCTGACCTGATTTTTTGGAAGCTGATGAGGCACATACTTATAGACTTAGAGGCTTTACTGGTGTAGGTCATTTGTAATGCTCAGTGCTTGCAGTTTAAATTAGCATGGCTTTTACAGATCCCTTAATATGCATAATCTGACCCAATATTGAGATGGTTTTTAGAAAGATAGCGAGTTAAGGGAAAAATATATATGATGTGATTTTTGAAGATTTCCCAAGTGCTAGCAGACTAATTTGAAGGACCTTAACTGAATTCTGATCAGAACCTCTCCAAATCTCTCTGTCACACCTGAATTTGGCCACCTGGTCACTCCATTTTAATATTTTCAAATTATGACTCAGCAATGGGGATGCTGAATTTGGGCTCAAAGCTGATTTTACTTTCTAAAAGAGAGATGGACAGTCATAGAAAAAATAGCAAGTTTGACTGGCATTTCCTAGTAAAGAAAGTGAACACATAAAACATATGATCTTATGTGTATGTGAAGAAATAATGCTTTTATTCCAAATAACTATTTGATATTCATATATAGTATTTTGATTAAAAATGATATTTCATTAGAACCCATTATGATCTAGATAATGTAGAGATATAAAGCAAGAGAAATAGTTATTATTCTTAAGACACTAACATAATTTGAAATACAAAATGCATGAGAAATTAGAATTCACAACAGTGTCTGATTATCATATACAACAGTACTATTGCAACGCTAAACTTGAAAGACATTTTGAACAAAAGAGAACTGAGGCTACTTCAGCCAAGCACTATACATATTTTATTTTGTCTATCACAGTAATGCTTTAAGGCATTTATCATTTAAGGTATTGTCCCATTTTCAGATGAGAAAATTGAACGCACATGTTTGAACACAGCTCAAATTGGAGTTTGGTTCTCCAGAGATATTTCTTTTTTTAATTTGCCATCCTGTCACTTTTTTTTTAATAATAGTATGGAGTGACAGTATGAGTAATATAGACAGTATAAGTGATACAGAAATGAATATTTGGGAATTTCAGATACTTAATTTTTAAACAAACTGAAATCAGTTTGACTTCACACCCTAGGTAGAAAACTAGTCCAGCCTTGAAAGATGAGTAGGTTTAAAGAGGTGAAAATGCAGATAGTAAAGTGGAGAGAAAGATACAATTGAACAAATGCATAAGGGAAAGAATGCAAATTGTAGAAAAGCAAGTAAAAGAGAGTCAACGGAAATCCCCCTACCCCTACATCAAGGATCAAATAAATGAGTTGTTTAGGGAAACAGAAAGGTAAATAACTTGAAAGGGAGGTACGGCCCATGGAGGATCTTAGTACCAGGCCAAGGAGTTGGTACTGTAAAAATGAGTATATTTCTCTTGAAAAAAAATTATTCTTTTTTTCTTTTTTAACAAAAGGTTCTTTGATATTACATCGTCTGATGGATGTATAGTCTTTATATTGTACATGGACTGGCGATGAAATACTACTTTCAAATTTTTAAAATTAAGATATTGTAGTTTATGGCAGGATTGAAATGAAGAAAAATGAAAGATACAAATGTAGGACTGCTTCTCACAAGAGCTGAGCCCACTCTTTGTAAGACATCATAGAATAAAACCTTTCCCAGGCTATGCTTCCATGTCTGCCTTTTGGGAGAAATTGCCATGTAAGACATCCAGGTCAAAAGTAACTCATTGTAACATACAGTGAGGGGACAAGGGGAAAATGATTTTAAGTTTCCATTCCAGTCTCACCATTATCATCCCCCTACCCTAGATCCCAACCATCCCCTGCAATGCTGGGCCCAACAGTTCCATGCTATAACCACAGCAAAACATCCTACTTTTCACTTCACACAAACACACAAGTACCTTCAACTTTGGGGTCACTTACAGATACCTGACAGGTTCTTCTCTCCTATCAGAAAATCTAAAGACAGTCATATGTCCTTTGTTTCAGCAAGCTTTATTACCCTATTTTCCTACCTGAGTATCTTCATATTGGTGCATACCTGTTAAAGCCTTTATCATATTGCATAGCACTCATGTTTTTCTGCCCAAATCTGAGTCCCTTGGAAACAGCTAACTTTGTTTTTTCTTCTGCCCTAATACTCAGTGTTCTGATGATGGATTAGAATAAATAAATAAATGTTCTGAAGTCTGCGAAAATCTCTGTATTTTAAATCAGAATAATTGAGACAATAATTCTAATTGATAAAAATATATATGAAATATAGAAGAAAACCATTCATTTATTTTTATTTTTAGTAAGATGATTCCTGAATGGGAATCTTGAAGGGATGAACTGGAAATTTTTGAGCCTTAAAGAAAAGTTTATAGTTTTTTTGTCCATCTTAGGCAAAGTAATAATGAAATCTGCCTGGGTTTTCCAACAGGTATGTATGAGGAGGCAATGAGGAATAAGAGAAAGATGAAGGAAATTCCAGCATGAAAGTAAGATATTTAGCACAAGCAGAGAGAGCTCTTAAGTTAATGAGAAGCTCTACATGCTCTCAGCTTATGTTACTTGTGGAGGAACTGGGTATAGTCCTGAGTCTGGAGGCAGCGCAGGAAGCCACAGGATTCCCCACAGCCGCCCCTCAATAATCATATCGGTAGCACAGAGGTGCCGTTTTGATGTGGCTTCTGCCATGGAGCCATTCGAAGACACCTAAATATGACTGGCTCCAACACGCAGGATTTCAGGCTCCCTCCTGTCTTCCACAACATAAATAGCCTTTCAAACAGCAGGAGCTTGGGGGACCAGGCTGGCTTTTGACAAAACTGTAGAATCAGCCAACCTGTCTTCGGCGCCCTCCCATCACTCACTTCCACTTCCATGCTGTTTCCCTCTCCTGGAGCTCTGTGCTCTTTCCCTGCTAATCTCTTGCTTTCAGGCAGGGAGTTGTCCAGTTGCAGAGATATGGATTCAGAAACTGGAGCTCTCCTTTTCAGCCAACTGGCTAGGTTTCCTTGTTCAACCTTTGGCATCTCTGTTCCTGGGATTTTTAAAAAATACACACAAATAAAAGAGTGACACAGAATGAACCTCTAAAGGATCTTCTGTCTTCTTGTTTAGAACATTATTTAAATTGATGGTGAAAGTGAAAGTCTCACGGTAAAACCAGCCCATTGGTGCATTGTTATTAGTTTAGAATTAGTTTATTTTATCTCTTTCTCTTTTCTTCTTCCACCACTGTGAACTGCCTCTGAAGCTCACACCCACCTGTCCACTCCTTCTACTCTTCATTCCTTTTCACTGGAAGAAGTCTAGGAGTCATCCAACATTCAGGGAGGATGCTCAGAGGGCAGGGGTGAATCAAAGGGACCCAACTGGGCTTGTTCTATGAAGGGTTGAAGCCAAGTCCACCAACTACTCAAGAATCTCTTCAAAATTGGAAGCATGAAATAAACAGCACATCCTCATTGAGGAAGGCAGCGAGGGAATATAGGGTGTGAAAGAAAGTCTGGGTAACTACATCAGTGTGGGTGACAGGCCAGGATTGAGAAGAAAAAGGCAGATGACACAATAGCTGGTCTGGGATCCACAACATTCAGAATTTCCCCCACATAGGTGGAGTTGCTGCTTGAGAATTATTTCTCATAGTAAGCTTACTATTTTTCTCCTATGTTGATACCTGGACCCAGGTTTCAGGACAACTGGCTGGTGGAGTGTGAGCAGAAGGAGTTAGATGGGTCTGCCCTTCTGAAGCAGGTGTCTGACTGCAGCAGTTCTAGAGTCTCCGAGTCTGTCCTGAAGCTACCTTTTTGTTGTGAGAGATGACTCAGCAAGGACCAGATGGAACAGGGAGTTTACAGGCCTGGCTTTATTTAGTTTTATTTCTTGTCCTTGCCTTCACCTCTTCATCATTGCTTTTTGCCCTTTCTTTCACCTCTTCAACTTTGTTTCCACACCAAAGTCAGCAGCATGATGTCACTGAGCCCAGGTTGGGAGAGTGAGGTCAAGGTTAAGGTATAGAAGATGAAATCATCATGACTACTCTCTTTTCCCACATCATGCTCAATGGCTTACTCTCCAAATGAAGAGCTATGGATAATCCTGGGGACCAGAGTTCAAGACCTTTTGCTGATTTAGGGATACGGTGCTTAAGTAAGCAGTAAGAACGCCAGTCTAGGACAAACACTTTCCCCCCATAAGTAATCGTTAGTTTACCTTCATTGTAAAATTGTTTTCAGTAGCTCTCAAAAACACTGGAGCAGGATGCAAATGTTGGTTTGACAGTTCTCACCAAGAAATATCTTTCTCGTCTGGCAACCTAGTTTTCTAGGGATTGAGGAAAGTTCATCAACACTTTAGAAAGTTCCTTGGCAAGATTAAAAGTTGTTTGCATCAGGCCCTAAAGATTGATCAACAGCTTCCTGGTCTCCCTTTTCAGCACAGGGGCCTGCTTTATTTTTTTTTGTTTAATCTTTGCCTGGGTCTGAAACCTGATAGGGATCATCTTTATACAGCTGAAACAAATGTTCTATCATGCATGGTACTGTCTTCCCTCCCTTTCTGTCTCTTTCTTTATCATCCAGTAACTTTGCTGTGGATAAGGTTTGTAAGACATCATCTTAATTAAGTAATCGAGTTAAAAATTTTCAGCAGAGACAAATGGTACTGATGTACCAACTGATAAACTGCAATTAGAAGAACACAGTGTCTTTTCTGTGAAATTCCTTCTAAAAATACATAACCTGAATATTTTAGTGAGGGAAAAAAATCAATAAAACTCAAATTGAGAACATTAAACAAAATAATTGGCTTGTAATCTTCAAAAATATCAAGGTCAGACAAGTCAAGGAAAGACTGACGGACCTTTCTAGATTGAAAGAAGCTAAACATACATTACAACTAAACCAACTCATTATTCTGCATCAGAACCTGTTGCCAAAAAGGGAACTATTGATACAATTGGCAAAACTTGAATGGGCAACTGAGTATTTGTTAATAGTAATAGATTCATGTTAATTTCCTGCTTTCCTGCTCCTATAGTTGTTATGTAGGAGAATAACCTTGTTTATAAGAAGTAAAACTGAAATATTTGAAGAAGATAGGATATTACATCAAAAACTTACTCTCCAGTGATTCAGGAACATAATTTTTTTTTGCATTTTTTCCTATAATTTGAAATTGTTTCAAAATTAAAAAGTTTAAAAAGCGGGGAAAAAAAAGGTTCTATTCATAGAGATAAAGATTCCAGGTATTGAATTTCTTTAAGGTCTCCAGCCTTAAAAAGAGAATAACCTATGTGTGGTTAATGTGCATTTATTTTAGAAGGCAAATATTAAATATTAGGAAGAGAGAATACTTTCACCCAAAGACCACTGAACTGGGACATCTGAGCTTTAGTGCCATACTAGGCATGGGCAGAAACATGTGTGACAGTTTACCTCTGACATTCAACTTTCTCACATGTAAGCGGGTGTCTAACCTCAACCTTTGACAAGAGAAATTTCACATTAATTGACAGAATTTAAAGTACTTAAAATACTCCCACAGGTTGAAATAAAGGATCTTTCATCTTTGAGAATGTGATTTTAGTTGATTTATAGATACATTAAACTGAGTAACTTTAACCTTTTTTGTAATGTAACTGACTCTTTCTTGTATATTTTGCACATAGACACAGACTCAGGTTAATGTAAGTTCTGTTTTCAAAAACAAATGGAGTTGTTCGGTTTGACTAACATTTAAGAAATTGAGCTTAATGATAATGTTGCACTCATCTCTCATTTGCGACACTGACAGATGAATCTACAAATAGTAAGATTGTCCGTGTAAATAATGTGCTTTCCTAACCTCTTTGTCATAGGAGAATCATGGAGTAAAAAGATGACTAAGAAAAGAAAAGAGATTTATCACATTACTTACATCAAAGGGGGCTGAAGTGCCTTGTTTCTGCTCTCAATCAGAAAAGTAATATTAGTGGTCTGAGAAAAGTGATTCCCCTCCCCACACCACCAGGCAACCTTTGGTACGATACATCAGTTGACATTTTCTAGAGTTTCACGGAAATCGCATAATACATTATGTATTACTTTTTCTTTGCTAGCTTCTTTCATTCAGCACAATTACTTTGAGATACAACCAGTTTGTATATATTGAGAGTTTGTTTTTATTGCTGGTAAGTATTACATAGCTATACCAAAATGTGTTCATTCATTCACCTCTTGAAAGACAATTGAGTTGTTTACAGCTGGGAGGGTTCTTAAAAATAAAGCTTCTGTGAACCTTCTTTTAAGACTATATTCATGATCATATATATTTTTTTCTCTTGGTTAAACATCTAGAGATAGAATGGCTGAATCCTATGGTAGGTATATGTTGAGCTTTTTAAGATTCTGCCAAAGTATTTTTACCAGCAATGTATGAAAACTCCAGTTTCTTCACATTCTCATCAAGCTGAATATACTCAGCCTTTAAAATGTTTGCCATTATGACAGTTATGCAACAGTAAATCATTATAGTTTTAATTTTGCATTTCTCTAATAACTATGATGTTAAGCACATTTTCCTATATGTATTTGCTTTTTATACACAGTTTTTGGTGAAACATCTGCTGAAATATCATACTAATTTTTTAAACTAGGATGCTTGGAGTTTCAAGAATTATTAATATAGACATAAGTCAGGTATTGAACATACGTCTTGCAGCTATTTTTACTGAGGCTGTGTGGGGCCTTTTCATTTTCTTAATAGTAGCTTTGCAAAAACAGAAGTTAATTTTTGTATGTAATATGAGACATGCATTATTATTATTATTTTATTAGGCATGTGACTATTCAATTATTCCAGCATCCTTTATTGACCTTCTTGGGTTTCTGAATAGAGAAAATGCAAGTCTCAATTTCACCAAATAAATTTTCAAGTTTGATTACCATTATATTTTACTTTTAGTATATCAAATAGCTTTTACAACTGTCTTCTGAAGCACTCAATTGAAATAGAAATGTCTTACAGGATTTTGGCATAGTTTTATAAGGTAATAAATAAATTAACATACTGATATTTTTCTGAAATTAATAACAATTAAAAACACTATCCATTCCTTTTTCTTTCATATTTTTTATATTTATCCTATTTTTTATTTTTATTATTTTTAAATCGTGTTTTATTTTATATTCAGAGGGTACATATGCATGTTTGTTATCTGGATGTGTTGTGTAATGCTCAGGTTTGAGCTTCTAGTGAACTCATCATTCAAACAGTGAACTTAGTACTCAATAGGTAGATTTTCAATCGTCTTTCCTCTTTCTTTTTTTTCTTGTGAAGTTCCCAGAGTTGATTTTTTAAAAATCTTTATGTCCATGAGTATCCATTTTTAGCTCCCACTTTTGAGTAAGAACATATGGTTTTTGGTTTTCTGTTCCTGAGTTATTTCATTTAAGATAATGGCCTCCAGCTCCATCCATGTTGCTGTGAAAAACATGATTTTATTCCTTTTATGGCTGCATAGTTTTCCAACTTAGGTTGATTCCTTGATTTTGCTACTGTGAATAGTGCAGCAACAAACATAAGAGTGTTGGTACGGGTGTCTTTTTGATGAAACAATTCCTTTTTCTTTGGCTATATACCCAGCAGTGGGATTGTTGGATTGAATAATAGTTCTATTTTTAGCTCTTTGAAAAATCTCCATACTGTTTTCCATAGGAGTTGAACTAATTTACATTCCCACTAACAGTGGCCCCTTTTCTCTGCAACCTTGCCAACATCAGTTATTTTCTGTTTTCTGTTTTATTAATAGGCATTCTGACTGGTGTGAGATAGTATCTCATTGCGACTTTAATTTGCATTTCTCTGATGAGTAGTGATGTTGAGCATTTTTTCATGTTTGTTGTCCACTTGTATGTCTTCTTTAGAGAAGTGTCTGTTCATGTCATTTGCCTGCTTTTTTTTTTTTTTTTGAGACGGAGTTTCGCTCTTGTTACCCAGGCTGGAGTGCAATGGCACAATCTTGGCTCACCACAACCTCCGCCTCCTGGGTTCAGGCAATTCTCCTGCCTCAGCCTCCTGAGTAGCTGGGATTACAGGCACGCGCCACCATGCCCAGCTAATTTTTTGTATTTTTTTTAGTAGAGACGGGGTTTCACCATGTTGACCAGGATGGTCTCGATCTCTTGACCTCGTGATCCACCCGCCTCGGCCTCCCAAAGTGCTGGGATTACAGGCGTGAGCCACCACGCCCGGCCTTGCCTGCTTTTTAATGGGGCTATTTGGTTTTGTTTTTCCACTATGCATGATTATTGTACTAAAAAATCAGTAACACACTTATCCACAAGGGTATGCCCACAGTAAATGCTTTTAGACTGCTGAAATTTTGTGGTTTTATGCATGAACTGACTGTTCTATCACTTCCTCTTGGTCAGAGTAGCAGTTACACTTCTAAAATGCTACTGTGTTCCTGTATTAGCACAGTTGACTGAATTTTATTTCTTTCTTTTGGGTTTCAGATCTTCAGGAGTTAAATAGTAAACATCATATGCAAAATTTAAGTCAAATTTATCCAATGAATTTACAGCTTTAATGCTGCAATTGCATGATAGCCTTAATGGAAACTTTTGCTTTTTTTCTATTTTTCTATTAGAATTTAAGCTGGTTATATGCCCAAACCTTGACTTGCCCAAATCTGAGGAAAACAAGTGGTATTTTCTTACTTGTAGATGGCACTTTTTATTTTACAAATTAATTACACATATTAACCCATTCAATAAACATTATTAGATATTGTCTATATTGTCTTAATTTCCCTATCACCATACAAGTGAGACCTAAACAATCATATAACTACAGTAAATATATGCATTATGTATATACTACATATGTGTTCATATTCTCAAATCTTGAACTGACATTTAGAATTTCATTTAATTATGAATGAAGGCAAAAAATCATAGCTCTGTTAAAAATACCTTGACTTTTTCACCAGCGGAAGTCACATTTATTTTCAAATCACATCTAACTTGTTTTAGACATCCAAAATCATTGCATCTGCTAAGCATTTTAATGCAATGATTGTGGTTACTAAACTGGCTCCTAGCTTGCATTTTAAATGTGTTAAAAACATATACTGCTATGCCACACGTTTATTGGTTTAGTATTTTAATAACTGTATTTCAGTATAATTGGTTTATTTTTGAAATCCTATGTATTGGGTTATATACTCTACATTTGTCTCATAGCATTTCATAAAATATTACACTGAAAAGAAGTCCAAACTGCCAAAGGGTCTACAGAGTAAGAATGCTTAAGAAATCCTAAACATAATCTTGAGTGTTGAAAGGACAAATTAGGTTGAAATCTAAAGCGAAATACCATTTTTGTCCATTGAAAAATCAAAGTCACACCACATTAAAAATACATACAAACAGGCACACATACATATACTAAAGAGAGGAAAGTGAAAAGTAAGTGCACATGTGGGAGTGGGATTTAGGTAGAAAGATCAGGTATATAAGATAAAAGTCATGAAATACAGACCATGTAAAAATCTATGATGCTAGGTCTCTGCATAGGAGGGTCAAAAAGGAAAAATAAAATGAAGATTTTAATGTTGATTTGAGACCCATCACCTCTAGTAAGCCACTCAATGTCCAAAAAAAGTCCTTAAGAGAGAGAGTGTTCTTTATCTCTGGATTTACAACAGACAGAATCTACTTACGTAGGATAAGAATTATTTTTTTCTCTCTCTCAGCAGCAAGGGGTCTAACACAGGTATGCTCTTGGAATTTCCTTTTTCTGCTCTCATCAACAGATCCAATAATTTTTTTTTCCCCATCACCACTTGTCACTTCATCAATGCTTAAAGCAAACTTTTTTTCCCTAAAATATGTGAGACTTGTCTTCTCATTACAAATTACCTTTTAGTAGCGTTTTAAACAAATTATGGATTTACATCTTTGACCATGGAAAAGCCATATAAATACTTCCATACATGTCAAGATTTCTTTTCATAGATTTGAATTCATCCTATATTCTCATTATTTATCAGAAATATGCCCTTTTCTCACAAATTTTGTGAATTTGATCATGGCAATTTATCTTGAGACATTTTACTGGCTTACTAGTTTGTTGACCCCACTTTTCCCTTGACAAAGCTGGTTACTCTGCATTCAAATGTTTGTCTGGGGAGCTGAACAATGTGAACACATGGGAATGTGGTGAGGAACACACACACTAGGGCCTGTTCCGGGTTGGGGAAGAGAGAGTATCAGGAAGAATAGCTAATGGATGCTGGGCTTAATACCTAGGGGATGGGTTGATCCGTGTGCAAACCACAATGGCACACATTTACCTGTGTAATAAAACTGCACATCCTGCACATCCAGAATTTAAAATAAATGTTGAAAAAAAAGGAGTGTTCCATCTTTCTCTATATGAAATTTACCACTTTTAATCCACCAGAATGTAAGTGCTGTGAGGACATGGCTTTTATTACTCTTAATTCTACATATCCCCACTGAATTAAATAATTCCTCAATAAATACTTGTTGAAGCAATTATATGAGCAATAAAAGAAAATGTAAGGTAAGTTGCATTTTTCAAATTTCCTTGTAGTTTATGTTTTTGCTATTTTAAATTCCTGTAATGTATAAGGTTTATCATATAATTTTCTAACAAAATGTTTAAAAACATCAACATTATCAGGTTTTTCTTCCAGTTGTTTTCTTGCTTACAGCCTAGCAATTCTTGACAAACTATGGTGATTATTTTTAAAACTAATTTAGGATCTGATGAAAGCAGAATAACATTACCATCTCTAATTTGTTTTAATTATTTAGAAAAGAAAACTTATTATGATTTGCCAGTTTAAATCACATGTTGCATGCTGCTTGTTTAAAAAATACATTAATTACAGTGAGAAAATATGCAAAATTTCAATATAGTCTGTCAATCATTACTTAATATTTAAACTCATTCTGAGATACCTCTATATTGTATTTTTATAATATTTTATTCTAAAAATGTTTCCCTATCTAGTTGTTGAAATTAAGAATAGATATTTTATGACTAATTTCCGTCATATATTGAATTCCCAATTCATGCCTTTTTAATACCTGTATTAGTTATGTAAATATTCTGTCCTGTAATCTAATCACATTGCCTACTATTAAAGTTCTTCCCAGAAAGTGATACTGGTAGACTATATGGCTAGCCAACTATTAAAATCAAAGCTATATGACTTACATGGAATTTTAAAAAATAACCTATTAGGGATATTAAATAAATCTATGTGTATTTCAGGATAACCAATGTATGTGATGTATTAGGATTTTGAAAGAGTGTGAGACAATGTTAAATCCAGTTATTCAAAAAGGAGAAGAAAATGGAAATAGAAAGGAAAAGTGTATGAGCTTCTAGAGAAAGTGGATAATTTAATTAGAAAAAAAGTGTACAGAAAAGCTCCATTGTAGGAGGGACAAGAACAGTGGCAAGAGACCAGTTTTGTCAGGTCAGCCCATTGCTTGCCAGTCTTATTTAAACTTCATCACTTTCCAGATTGGAAGGGTGAGTTTCTAATTAGCTCCTTTTTCATCAGTCAAGGCTCAATCTCTCTAAGCAATCTTTGGGTAATGATCATATCCCCACTTTGATCAACTTCGGGGAAATTGCAGAGCCAAATATTAAACAGGTGCTTATGAAATTTTCCTCAACCACCTGTTCTCTTGACCCCTGGCTGACCCAGTTAACAAAGACCAGTGTACTTCAATTAGTCCAATTGATACCAAATATAACCAATCCTTAATTAACACTGGGCATTTTTCTCTCAGTCTTGCAATCTGATTTTCTCAAATCAATCTTCAGTATATTTTATATATCAATGAAAGAATCAAAAAGAACCTGTAACTCGAAACTAAAATAATATATGCATAATCTTGGCTACGATAACAAGGCCTATAGTCCTCCCCCATTTAATTTAAATATTCATTTAATTTGTTCAATTTCATTTGTCTTGGGGCTAAAATAACTGTGTAGAACTGTTAAAACATTTTCCTTATGCTAAAAATGAATGTCTCAAAATTTGCTGTCCATAAGAATCATCTGGGAATTGGTAAACAAGCAGAATCCCAGATTCTAGATCTCACTTCACAATTACAGAGTAAGCCTGGGCCAGATGCAGCCTAGGCATTGGTAGGTTTAAAAACTTCTCCAGGTAACTCAACTGTAGACCAACACCTGAGGATCATGACAATGAACTTTTATTTAGAGGAAGACAACTTTGAATGAAGCTTCTCAATTTTTGATTGAATATTTATTTCACTGTTTAATTGGAAACAAAATACTTTCATGTAGAGTAATGAAACAATTTCCAAGTGAATAAAAATCCCATAAGAAGTAGATGAAAAGTGTCTGGGACAGATAAACAAAGAGATAAGAATTACTCTTTAATTTCTCTCCATGCTCATCTTCAGTTAGTTCATCCTTTCATTAATTGTAAAAAAAAAAAAAAAAACAGTTTCTATCATTTTCCATGAATATATATATATAGGCATTTATTTATATACATACACATGCATATATATGTGTATTATATATATAATGTGCATATACATGTGCATATATATACATATATGTGTGTGCATGTATATATGTATGTATTTTCCTGGAAAATACACATATATAAGCACATTTGAAGACAGGATAAATGCCATCTCTACATAATGGAGTTAAAATGTTACAGTAGTTAAAGGTGAGTGGTCAGGAGTCTAATAGCCTGTGTTTGAAACCTGGCTCTACTATGTACCAACTTGGCAAAGTTCTTTAGCCTGTTTAAACCAGTTGCTGCTTTTTCACCTGGAAAATAGGGTTAATAGTACATATTTATTAAGATTAGTGTGAAAATTAATTATGGCTCATAGATATTGCTTCATGTATGATTGTTTACTGACAAACAGATAACACTCTTCCCTCACTTCTTTTTACTGTTTATGTCATTATAGTTTTAAAATTTTTCTATTAAACTTGAAGTTTTGTTTCTTATTACCTAGTATCATGTTCTGAGTATGTCACATGCATAAAGATTTCTATTTCTTAAAAAAGGAATGTTTGATACCGTCTCATGCCAGTTAGAATGGTGATCATTAAAAAATCTGGAGACAACAGATGCTGGGGAGGATATGGAGAAATAGGAAGACTTTTACACTGTTGGTGGGAGTGTAAATTAGTTCAACCACTGTGGAAGACAGTGTGGCGATTCCTCAAGGACCTAGAAATAGAAATTCCATTTGACCAAGCAATCCCATTACTGGGTATATATCCAAAGGATTATAAATCATTCTATTATAAAGACACATGCTCATGTATGTTCACTGAGGCACTGTTTACAATAGCAAAGACCCAGAACTAGCCCAAATGTCCATCAATGAGAGACTGGACAAGGAAAATGTGGCACATATATGCCATGGAGTACTATGCAGCCATAAGAAATGATGAGTTCATGTCCTTTGTAGGGACATGGATGAATCTGGAAACCATCATTCTCAGCAAACTGACACAAGAACAGAAAAACAAACACCGCATGTTCTCACACATAGGCATGTGTTGAACAATGAAAACTCATGGACACAGGGAGGGGAGTATCACACACTGGGGTCTTTTTGGGGGGATTAGAGGAGGGACAGTGGTGGGTAGGGAGATTGGGGAGGGATAACATGGGGAG
This sequence comes from Sapajus apella, assembly GCF_009761245.1. Lineage (NCBI taxonomy): Eukaryota > Metazoa > Chordata > Mammalia > Primates > Cebidae > Sapajus > Sapajus apella. Next base: position 5,926,637 of record NW_022436997.1, read on the forward strand.
AAATGCCAGATATAGGTGATGGGGAATGGAGGCAGCAAACCACATTGCCATGTATGTACGTATGCAACAATCCTGCATGTTTTGCACGTGTACCACAGATCCTAAAGTGCAATATATATATATATTTTTTTTTTTTAAAGGAATGTTTCTTCTTTAAGGGTAGGCAATATTTCAGTAGCCAGTAGAGAGGCAGGCAATATTTACAGACAATATTTAAGGGCAGACGATATTTATAGTAGCCAGTAGAGAGGCAAATGCTTAATGCAACACGTGTTCATTAAATATGCATGGAGGATAATTACAATACTAACCAAGTAAAGTATGCATATATGTGTGTGTGTAATGTGTGTGGGTCTGTGTGTATTATCTACCATTGTATAATAAATTGCCTACAATGTAGCATGTTAAAACATCTATGACACATATTGATTATCTCGACATTTCTGTGAATCAAGAATCTTGACATAGATTAACTGGATCCTCTGTTTCAGGGTCTATAACAAGGCTGCAATAAAGCTTTGGGCCCGGGTTTCAGACTCATGCAAATGCCTGTCTTGGAAAGGATTCACTTCAAAGCTCACTCACATGGTTATAGGAAGAATTCAGTTCCTCCCAGACTGTTGGACTGAGGACCTATCTCTGTTACTTGCTGGTAATTGTTCAGAGGCTGCCCGCAGTTCCTCACCACGTGTGACTCTCCAGCTTGCTTCATCAGAACAAGCAGGAAGGAAAATCCAGGAAGAGAGTGCTGCTGGCAAGATGAAAATCACACTCTTTTGTATTCCAGTTATGACCATACTTTATTCTAGGCAAGTCTCTACGTCCAGCTTATGCTCAAGGGGAGTGAATTACTCAAGGGGATGAATACCAAAAAGCAATGATAATTGGAAGCCTTGTGAGCTTATGTTAAAAATACCACCAAACATGTACATGTGTAGGGTTAGGCACACCTAACACTTTAAGTAGCCAGCCAGGTGATTAATAGGTCCATTCTTCTTCTTCTTCTTTTTTTTTTTTTTAATTTTATTTCAAGTTCCAGGATACGTGAGGAGATTGTACAGGTTTGTTACATAGGTATGCATGTGCCATGGTGGTTTGCTGCACCTATTGAAGAATCCTCTAAATTTCCTCCCCCGGCTCCATACCCCTCAACAGGCCCCAGTGTATGTCGTGACCCTCCTTGTGTCCATGTGTTCTCATTGTTCAACTCAAACTTAGGAGTGAGAATATGTGGTGTTTGGTTTTCTGTTCCTGCGTTAGTTTGCTGAAGATGATGGCTTCCAGCTTTATCCATATCCCTGCAAGGAACATGATCTCATTCCTTCTTATGGCTGTGTAGTATTCCATGATATATGTGTTCCACATTTTCTTTATCCAGTCTAGCATTGATGGACATTTCGGGCGGTACCATGCTATTGCTGCCATAATCATATGTGTGCATGTGTCTTTATAGTAGAACGATTTATATTCTTTTGGGTATATACCCAGTAATGGGATTGCTGGGTCAAATGGTATTTCTGGTTGTAGATTGATGAGGAATAACCATACTGTCTTCCACAACGGTTGAACTAATTTTCATTCCCATCAACAGTATAAAAACGTTCCTATTTCTCCACAGCCTATTGTTCCTTGACTTTTAAATAATCACTGTTCTGACTAGTGTGAGACAGTAAGTATCTCATTGTGTTTTTGATTTGCATTTCTCTAATGATTAGTGATGTTGAGATTTTTTTTCATGATTTTTGGCCATGTAAATATCTTTTTTTGAGAAATATCTGTTCATTTCCTCTGCCCACTTTTTGGTGTTTCTTTTTCTTGTAAATTTAAGTTCCTAGTAAATTTGGATATTACAACTTTGTCAGATGCGTTGATTGCAAGAATCCTTTCCCATTCTGTAGGTTGCCTGTTCAATCTGATGATAGCTTCTTTTGCTGTGCTGCAGAAGCTATTTAGTTTAATTAGATCCCATTTGTTAATTTTGGCTTTTGTTGCAACTGTTTTTGGTATTTTCTTCATGAAGTCTTTGCACATGCTTATGTCATAAATGGTATAGCCTAGGTTTTCTTCTAAGATTTTCATGGTTTTGGGTTTTACATTTAAGTCCTTAATCCATCTTGAGTTAATTTTTGTAAAATGTGTAAGGAATTGGTCCAGTTTCAGTTTTCTGCATATGACTAGACAGTTTTCCGGTACATTTATTAAATAGAGAATACTTTCCTCATTGCTTGTTTTTGTCAGATTTGTTGAAGATCAGCTGGTTGTAGATGTATAGTGTTATTTCTGAGATCTCTGTTCTGTTCTGTTCATCTATATGTCTGTTTTGGTACCAGCACAATGCTGTTTTGTTTACTGTAGCCTTGTAGCATAGCTTGAAGTCAGGTAGTATGATGTCTCCAGCTTTGTTCTTTTTGCGTAGGATTGTCTCTGATATACAGGCTCTTTGATTCCATATGAAATTTAATGTAGTTATTTATAATTCTGTAAAGAATGTCAATGGTAGTTTGACAGGAATAACACTGAATCTTTAAATTACTTTGTGCAGTATGGCCATTTTCATATTTATTCTTCCTATCCATAAGGATGGAATGTTTTTCCATTTGTTTATGTCCTCTTATATTTCCTTGAGCAGTGGTTTGTAGTTCTCCTTGAAAAGATTCTTAACTTCCCTTGTTAGCTATATTCCTTGGTATTTCATTCTTTTTATAGCAATTGTGATAGGAAGTTCACTCATGATTTGGCTCTGTGCTTGTCTATTTTTGTTGTAATGGAATGCTTGTGATTTTTGTACATTGATTTTGGATACTGAGACTTTGCTGAAGTTGGTTATCAGCTTAAGTTTTTAAGCTGAGATAATGGGGTTTGGTAAATATAAAATCATGTCATCTGAAATCAGAGACAATTTGACTTCCTCTCTTCCTATTTGAATACCATTTATTTCTTTCTCTTGCCTGATTGCCCTGGCCAGAACTTCCAATACTGTGTTGAATAGGAGTAGTGAGCAGGGGCATCCTTGTCTCATACTGGTTTTCAAAGGGAATGTTTCCAGGTTTTGCCCATTCAATTTGATATTGGCTGTGGGTTTGCCATAAGTAGCTCTTATTATTTTGAGATATATTCTGTCAGTACCTAGTTAATGGAGAGTTTTTAACATGAAGAGATGAATTTTATTGAAGGCCTTTTCTGCATCTATTGAGATGCAGAAAATCATGTAGTTTTCTCTTTGGTTCTGTTTGTGTGACAGATTACGTTTGTTGATTTGCGTATGTTGAACCAGCCTTGCTTCCCAGGGTTGAAGCTGTCTTGATTGTGGTAGATACGATTTTGATGTGCTTCTGGATTCGGTTTGCCAATGTTTTATTAAGGAAATTCACATCAATATTTATCAGGGATATTGGTCTGAAGTTTTCTATTTTTCTTTGTTGTTGTTGTTATGTCTCTGCCAGGTTCTGGTATCAGGGTGATGCTGGCTTCATAAAATGTGTTAGAAAGAAGTCCCTTCTTTTCAATTATTTGGAATAGTTTCAGAAGGTACCAGCTCCTCTTTGTACCTCTGGTAGAATTCAGCTGTGAATTCCTCTGGTCCTCGGCTTTTCTTGTATGTGTGATTGGTAGGCTATAAATTACTGCCTTAATTTCAGAACTTGTTATTGATCTATTCAGAGAGTTGACTTCATCCTGGTTTAGTCTTGAAAGTGTCTATGTGTCCAGGAATTTATCTGTTTCTTCTAGATTTTCTAGTTTCTTTGCATAGAAGTGTTTATAGTATTCTCTGGTAGTAGTTTGTATTTCTGTGGGGTCAGTGGTGATACCCCTTTTATCATTTTGTATTGTTTCTATTTGATTCTTCTCTCTTTTCTTGTTTATTAGTCTAGCTAGTGGTCTATATTTTGTCAACTTTTTCAGAAATATAGCTCCTGTATTCATTGATTTTTTTTTGAGGGTTTTTTATGTCTCTGTCTCCTTCAGTTCTGCTTTAATCTTAGTTATTTCTTGTCTTCTGCTAGCTTTTGGATTAGTTTTATCTTGCCTCTCTAGCTCTTTTAAGTGTGCTGTTAGGATGTTGATTTGAGATCTTTCTAGCTTTCTGGTGTGGGCATATAGTGCTGTAAATTTCCCTCTTATCACTTCTTTAGCTGTGTTCCAGAGATTATGGTATGAGTCTCTTTGTTCTCATTGGTTTCAAAGAACTTCTTGATTTCTGCCTTAATTTCATTATTTACCCAGGGGTCATTCAGGACTAGGTTGTTCAATTTCCATGTAATTGTGTGGTTTTGAGTGAGTATCTTTATCCTGAGACCTAATTTGATTTGCACTGTGGTCTGAGAGACTGGTTATTATGTTTTCGGTTATTTTGCATTTGAGGCACGTTTTACTTCCAATTATGTGGTAGATTTTAGAATTAGTATGATGTGGTACTGAGAAGGATGTTTATTCTGTTGATTTGGGGTGGATATTTCTGTAGATATATATTAGGTCTGCTTCATCCAGAGTCGAATTCAAGTCCTGAACATCCTTAATTTTCAGTCTTGTCGATCTGTCTAGCATTGAGAGTGGGGTGTTAAAGTCCCCCACTATTGTTTTTTGGAGTTTAACCCTCTTTGTAGGTCTCTAAGAACTTGTTTTATGAGTTTGAGTGCTCCTGTATTGAGTGCATGTATATTTACAAAAATTAGCTCTTCTTGTTGAATTGATCCCTTTGTTATTATATAATGCCCTTCTTCATCTGTTTTGATCTTTGTTGGTTTAAAGTCTGTTTCGTCAGAGACTAGGTGTGCAACCCCTGCTTTTTAAAAATTTTTTATTATTATTATTTTTTGCTTTTCATTTGCTTGGCAAATTTTCCTCAGTCCCTCTATTTTGAATCTATATGTGTCTTTGCATGTGAGATGGATCTCCTGCATTTAGCAGGCCAATGGGTCTTGACTCTATCCAATTTGCCAATTTGTATCTTTTAATTGTGTCTTTATCCAATTTGCCAATTTGTATCTTTTAATTGGAATGTTTAGCCCATTTACATTCAAAGTTAGCATAGTTAAGTGTGAATTTATTCCTGTCATCATGATGCTATTTGGTTTTTTGCACACTAGTTGATGCAGTTTCTTCATAGTGGCATTGGTCTTTATATTTTGGTGCATTTTTGCAGTGGCTAGTGCCAGTTTTTCCTTTCCATATTTAGCATATTGATTATTGGCCTCTGGTATCTTCTGGCTTGTAGAGTACCTACTGAGAGGTCCACTGTTAGTCTGTCGGGCTTCCCTTTGTAGGTGACTTGGCCTTTCTCTCTGGCTGCCCCTAAATCTTGGATAATCTAATTATTATGTGTCTTGGGGTTGATATTCCCATGGAGTATCTTAGTGTTGTTCTCTGAATTTCCTGAATTTGCATATTGGCCTGTCTTGCTAGGTTAGGGAACTTCTCCCAGATAATATCCTGAAGTGTGTTTTTCAGCTCGTTTCCATTCTCCCCATTTCCTTCAGGTACCCCCATCAATGGTCTGTTTCGTCTTTTTACAAAGCCCCATATTTTTTGAAGCCTTTGTTTATTCTTTTTTATTCTTTTTTTCTCTAATCTTGTCTGCATGCCTTATTTCAGCAAGGTGGTCTTCAAACTCTGATATTGTTTCTTTTGCTTAGTCAATTTGGCTATTGATACTTGTGTATGTTTCACAAAATTATCCTGCTCTGTTTTTCAGCTTCTTCACGTCATTTATATTCCTCTCTAAACTGTTTATTCTAGTTAGCAGCTCCTCTAACCTTTTATCAAGGTTCTTAGCTTCTTTGCATTAGGTTAGAACATTCTCTTTTATCTCAGCATAACTTTTTATTACCCATCTTCTGAAGCCTACTTCTATCAATTCATCCATCTCATCTTTCATCCAGTTCTGTGCCCTTGCTGGAGAAATAATGTGATCATCTGGAGGAGAAGAGGCACTCTGGCCTCTTGAGTTTTGAGTGTTTTTTAGTTGATTCTTTCTCATCCTCATGAGTTTGTCTAGTTTCTATGTTTGAGGCTGCTGATCCTTGGATGAGGTTGTAGTGGGGACTTTTTTGTTGTTGCTGATGCTGTTGTTGTTGTTGCTGTTTTCTTTCAATGGTCAGGTCCCTCTTCTGTAGAGCTATTGCAGTTTGCTGGGGGTTCACTTCATGCCCTATTCAACTGGTTCACTTCCGTGCCTGGATATGTCACTCAAGGAGGATGGAGAAAAGCAAAGATGTGTGCCTGCTTCTTCATCTGGGACTTCTGACCTCAAGGGGCACAAACCTGATGCCGGTAGGATCACTCCTGTATAGGGTGTGTGACAACTCCTGTTGGAGGGTCTCACCCAGTTGGGTAGTATGGGGAACAGGACCCATTTAATGAAGCTCTTTTTCCCTTGGTGGAGGAGGTGTGCTTCACTGGGGGAAACACTCATCTGGGCTGCTTAGATTCCTCAGAACTATCAGGTGGAAAGGCTAAGTCTACTGGTCCACAGAGACTGTGGCCAGACCTCCCTCTAGGGACTCAGGCCCAGGGAAATCTGGGTTCTTTCCCTAAGCCTCCAGCTGGAGTTACTGGAGTTCCTGCAGAGAAGCCCTGCCCCGTGAGGAAGGATGAGTCAGGGTCAGGCCTGAAGAGGCACTCTGGCTGCAGTCTGCCACAGCCACTGTGTTGGGCTGTGAGGGACACCTCGTGGGACCAAACCGTCTTGTCTCTCCAGCTCCAGCAGGGGAAAAGTGTGGCCTAGAGCTATAGAGATGGATGCCACCCTTCTGCCCAGGAAGCTTACAGCACCATGCAGTTGTGAGTCTCAGTGCTGGCTGCTGCCCCTTCCCCAAGGATCTCAAATGGTTTAAGGCAGTTGCAGCTGTGGTGCTGGTCGCTCCTTCCCTTGGGATCTTGGCAGGCCTATGCAGATTCTAGCTGACAGGCTGTTGAGAATGTGTGCAGCTCTGAGGTTAGGGCCCTAGGCCTTGGAGGTGTGGGATCATGAGCGGGATCTTCGGATCCGAGGGTTGCACAGTTTTATGGAAAAAGCATGATTTCCCTGGCTGGGTAGCATGCTCACTCACCACCTCCCTTGGCTGGGGAGTGGGGGCTCTTCTGCCCCATGTGGCTCTCAGGTGGGCCACTGCACCACACTACTCTTTCTTCCCCTCCATGGGTCACATCAGCCACCTAGTCAGTTTCAATGAAACAACCTGGATACCTTTGTTGCTGAAGAAGAATTCATACGCTAATTATGGCTCTTTTCTAGGAGAGCCTCTGATCACAGCTGTTTCTAGTCAGTCATCTTGGCCACACCTCAATAGGTCCAGTCTTCTAAAGCATTTATTCTCAAACTTCAGCCTATCTTCAGAATCACCTAGAACCATCTACAGAATTTCTGATTCAGTAGATCTGGTGTGGGACTGACAATTTTATGCGTATAACAAGTTTTCAGGTGATGCTCTTGATGCTGGTTTGTGACAAAACTTCAAGTAATCCAAGTTTCAAGCATATGTCAGATCTTACTGTAAAAGTAACCAGGACTCACCTCCTATCTGTTATGTGAGCTCATTTTGCAGTCATTCTGGCACACTTCCTCCTCTCTGCTGAAATAACTACCTATACAGCCAACTAGGTCTATTCCTGAAAGAGACATTAAGGTTTCATTGGCTAGAGGGGTTTTCTTTGTTAGCCATATTTCTGATGAGTAAATAAATGGAGTGTAGAAAAATTATATATAACTCTTGTCCAAAAATTTTTAAAATAGCTACATTTAGGTTGAACATTAAAAAATAGAAGCATTTTGAGAGACAGAAATGGAGATACAGTGAATGATGTAATAAGATCACTCTTTTGTTGTTCAATGCAGCAGATTCTTCACCTCCACATTAAAAAGAGAAGAAGGAGAGAAAGAAGGAGGAGGAAGAAGAAGAGGAAAGGAGGAGGAGAAGAGGAAGATGAAGAAGAAGAAGAAAGAAGAGGAGGAACAGGAGGTGGAGGTGGAGGAGGAGGAGGGGGAGGGGAAGGAGGAGGAGGAGGAGGAGGAGGGGGAGGAGGAGGAGGAGGAGGAGGAGGAGGAGGAGGAGGAGAAACCTGAAAGACCAATTAACACCCTGGAAAGCACTTTGGAATTGCTTTCTAAACTTGCTGTAATGAAAACAAATGGACGTTTTGATTAAATAGGTATCATTAGGATGACATGTTATGATCTCAACCTCTAGTTTAATGGTCTAATTAAGACCAAGAAAAATTCATTATGGACTCTCAGATCAAATAATTCATTTTACAGAGCCAAAGACACAAAACTATCTGTTTGCTCAGAATAGAAAGACTGTCCTGAATGAATGAAAAAGAAAAAAAAAAAGAAATTCAGCAATGAGAAGTGTATATAACTATCTGTATTTCAAAGTAGGGAAGGTATAGTCAAAGACAACAACAGTGAAAAGCACAGACTGGGGTGGAAAGAATATACGTCATGGGGGAGCTTTTGCTTTCAACCACTCTTTGCTATATTTTACCTCAGTCTATCCACTCCAAAAAAGAAACTGTGTGATGAGGTGATAGGGTGAATTAACTGAGATAACTATAACTTCATCACTTTTACTTGGATTAAGCAGGAGCATTAAGGCAAAATCATCAAGGAGTATAAAAGAGGCAGATTACAGACAGGAAATCGGGAGAAGCAGTGGTGAGTGACTGAAAGAGAATAGCATGAGAACCAAAGTAAGAGAAGGAAGTGGAAATGGACTGGATCAAAATTAAATCAGGGAGCATCCATGAGATTCATAAGGAATGCCACATGCCACCAGGAGACAGTGTTTGCCCCCAAAACACTGTCATTGAGACCTGTACTATAAGGACACGTTACATTGAGAAAGATGATGGAATGTCTTTTGGCTGAAGTCTTCACCTAAATATTTGAAGAAAAAAAAATAACCTGTTAGACTACTGAAGAATTCCCACTTGAAAGTGTTTAAGATCAATTCACCTAAAACCTTAAGGACAAAAATTTAACAACACTGCCTGTGGTCTTGCCAATGGCAATCTATTTTCTGTGTCTTGCCAGGGGACACTGAAAAGAGGTTACAGCTAACTGCTGGCAGCCTTCTTTCATGTCTCTCTTGAACACAGTACTGCAAGCCAAACCATTTTGACTTTGCTTTATCTGTTCAGGCTTGACTACATAGAGCATTAAGACCTCAGCCACATGAACAGGGAAGGGAAAACATAGAGGTTGAATCAGACAGGATGGTGGATAGAAAAATTAGACTAACTGTAGAGCAGCCTCTTTAAAGTAGTCAACTACTGTGCAAATTTTGTGAATTCTGCTTGATTAGATTAAGAATTAATGTCTGAGAAGGTTCGACACAGAGTGAGGTGCAACCAGTAAATTATGCTCAAACTCAAATCAATGGGATGCTACACATTTTATTATGAGTGGAAACAATGGCTTAGGTCAGAGATCAGGGCATGATAAAATACAACTAGAGGATGAAAAATGAGCAGAATGTCAAAACCTCTACCCTTAGAATAGAGAAATAAATGAGGATAATAGCTGAATCAAAATAACTGGGCCGCATGACAGGGGAGTATAAAAAGTTTGTGACCTTACATACTCATAGATGGTAAGATTTTACCCTCTGGCAAAATGGAATGGTGATAGGTTCGCTGTCTAGAGAACTGAGCCTGTTGATATCTTTTTGCCCATTTCTCATTTAGTTGAGATGGAAAAAGCATCCATGAGTAAAACTAGTAGGATGGGAAATGCAGTAGTTGACAGAACACACTACCACATTTGATATAGGTCATTGCCTCTGCATCTTTCTGTTGATGGGACTTCTTGTCTGTTAAACTAGACAATCCCATGTGTTGTGCAATTACTTCTTCCAGTCACCTGTATGTTACCTTGTTACCACTTCCTTCACAGCCAGGGTGCAGAGGGATGCTCTGTCTTTCCTGAAGGCTGAACTTCATAACAATCTTCCCAGGAGAACTTGTGGTACAGTAGAGAAAACACAAATTTTAGAGTCTGGCAGGAATTGAATTAAATTATATAACTGCTTTTTGGGTTCTGTGTTTAACTTAAGGTTCAGTTCCTCATCTGTGAATGGATATAATATTGTCTATCTTTTTGTGTTATTGAGATGATTAAATGAGAAATAAAAAATTTAAAATCTCTAGCTTACTGGCCGACGCTCAATAAGTGTGAATTTCCTCCACCCCACCCTATATCTTCTTTGCCCTTCTCTTACATAGGGTTTCATGGGACTCACCTTCTGCCTGTTAATGTACTCCATCTTTGTGGTCCTCCATGGCATCTTACCTTCAAGCACAACACATGCCATTGGGTATTGTTTTACTCAAGGATGGCCAGGTGTGTGCCTCTAATGGCTCATGGGGAAAAACAATCTGTCTAATCAAGGGTGTCATTACCAACCAGATGGTTGAATATCTAGAATTAATCAGTTATTGGGTACCTGTAGAATTTAAAAAACAGAAGGCTGCCAAGTTAAGACAGCCTTGACAATTTGTATATACCTTGAAATTTTGTACACACATTGGCAGATGTAATATAAACTTAACATCATTTCCATCTTATTATAGAGTTGATATTAATTGGATCTCAATAAGCCTTGACTCTCAATAAAGGATGCAAATATAATCTACCTTTTCTTTCCCTTGCCATTTTTTTTTCTGTTGTTTTTGGTGGTTTTTTTTTTTTTGATGTATTTTCTATTATTTTGTATTATTTGTTTTTGCCATACGATGGTTGCAAAGAGGTTTAAATATTCTTGAAAATGAATCAATAAATCATATCTAATGTCTCTTAATCAAATAACATAATGAGTCTGGATGTTTGCATTTAAAATGTTACTGTGCCACTGTTAAAAATAATGTAAATTTGCTGATTGGTCGCTGTGTTTCAGGGTATTTGCCAAGTCTGAGAAGAGATCATTTTTAAACATTTAGGACTGTGTAAAAACTTGAGTAATGCTTGAGAAATAGTCACATAGTTGCTAGTCAGTTTAAATCAAAATATATAAAGGAGGTCCCAGAACGAACGACTTTTGATGGGAAAGAGAAAGTAGTTTACCTATAGAAGTAGGCTTGTTCAGTTTCAATGGAAATATGCTAAGAAATATTCAAATATTCTAAATAGCTACTAGAAGAAAAATTAGAAAATAACTATATTATGAGATAATAGTAAGATATACGGGCATTTAATGAGGAAGCCTATTGGACTGTATACCAAGGAAATCAGCCCCTAATGGTGATGGGCCCTCAGAGTGAAATGAAGAGGAAGGTTTTAGGTAGGAATATCATCAAGGAGAAATCAGCATGGAGACATAGTGGTCTTACAAGCAGGACTTTAGACTACTGAGAATATTATTATGTTTTTGTTTTGTTCTGTTTTTTTTTTTTTTTTTTTTTTCTTCTCTCATTGAAACTTTAATGAGTTTTGCATTGACTCAGAGAACCCGCAAAAATATTCTGGACTCCTGGGTGGGACCAAGATGAGATTTTCAGCAGGAGTGAACCTCTGAAATTGCAGGGGTGTCAGGTGGACTATATAGGAGTTTAGGTGTAAAGCTACTGGGATGATTTCAGGGTTCCTATTTTCTAGAAGTTTTAGGAGAAAAATAAGCAAAAACAGTATTTCTTGATTTATTGACATAACACCTAGGGATAAGCAGTGTCATATATGTCCTCTGAATATAATATTTACTATATTCTCTTTCACATTCCATAGTGATCTATTGATAAGGAGAAAAATTATTATACACCTCTTCATAAAATGGGTTGAGTGGTAAAGAATGAAAAAAGAGTATCTTATTTCTATAAAATAGGTGGGAAATTTCTAGATGCAAAAAATCTAGTTTTTCTAAGGTAGCACTATCTCATAGAAATATAGCCCATGGCCTATATAAAATTTTAAGTTTTCTAGTAGTAACATCAAAAATGAAAAAAAGAAACAGGTACAATTTTTAGTTAAATACAGTATTTGACTTTGGGATAATAGCAAATTCACATGCAGTTGTAAGAAATAATATATTAAGATCCCTGTACCCTTTATCCAGTTTCCCCCACAGATAATATCTTACAAAAATAGAGTAAAATATCGCAACCAGAATATTAATATTGATACAATCCATCAATTTTATTCTTATTTCCACAGATTTACTTATACTCATTTATGTGTATGTGTGAGTGTGTGTGTGAATTAGTTTTATGTAGTTTCACCACATGTTAGTTCATGTGTCCACCACTGCAGTCAAGATGCAACAGTTCCTTTAGCAGAAGCATACTTTCTGCTGTACTACTGTAACCACAACCACCTGCCACTACCTCTCCTGTCTCACATTCCTAACCTCTGGCAACCACCAGTCAGTACTTTATGTCTATAATTTTGCTTCGTAAAGTTAATTTTAATGACACAATTTATTTAACCTAGTATATCCAAACTATTACCATTTTAACATGTATCAGTAAAAAAATATTAAGACATTTTATATTCTTTCTATAATACCAAGTCTTTAAAACTGAGCTACATTTTGCGCTTTCAGTACATATCGATTTAGATTAGTAATAATTTGAGTGTTCAATGGCTACATGTTTGTTGTGGCTACTGTATTTAGCTAAGATCTAGGAGATGAATTTTTGCCCTAACTCTTTCATGTTATTCAGTTTAAAGGCGTAAAATTTAGGGAAATGTAGAAACCAGGGAATGCTGGATAACAATCTTAATGTTTAGCATTAGGAATCTTATGTAAAAGGTTGTACAATACCCTAACAGAACATTAAAATTATGTTTACAAAAAAGACAAAATAACCTGATGTATGGTGACAACATATTTCAGTTTGTCTGGGACTGAGAAATTCCTTGAGACATGGACTTTTCACAGCTATCTAAGCCCATGGGAACCCTAACCTGAACTTGATAGGAAAATCCTTGTAATGGTTAGTATACATACATACATATATTATATATATCAATATATGCACATAGATATGAATGATTTCTATATGTTCTATACACACAGAGATCGGCAAAAATATTCATAGAAAAGTATTTTAGAAACAAATGTAGTGAATAGGGAATCACTTTTAAAAGTAAAGCTTCACGCCTGTAATCCCAGCACTTTGGGAGGCCGAGGCGGGTGGATCATGAGGTCAAGAGATCGAGACCATCCTGGTCAACATGGTGAAACCCCGTCTCTACTAAAAATACAAAAAATTAGCTGGGCATGGTGGTATGTGCCTGTAATCCCAGCTACTCAGGAGGCTGAGGCAGGAGAGTTGCCTGAACCCAGGAGGCGGGGGTTGCCGTGAGCCGAGATTGTGCCATTGCACTCCAGCCTGGGTAACAAGAGCAAAACTCCATCAAAAAAAAAAAAAAAAAAAAGTAAAGCTGAGGTATCACGTTAATATAATTGACTTATGCAGAGCAGGCATAGAACAATAGGGACTTGGAAGTGGCTCTCATTTTTTTCATTGTAGAATTACAAATGGGACTAGTCTTAACGTCTCCTCCACTTTTAAAATTCCGTAATAATAATTCCAAATAAGTCTTTATACAGCCCACAATTACTACTGAAATCAGGAAGCAATTTCAATATTCATGAAAATGTTCATAAAGGATCTGTGAAGCAAATACGACTTTGAAAGACAAGTGAATTTGGTCTATGTGAATGGAAGAAGGGAGGTAATTCCAAGAAAATGAACAATAGGGAACTCTACAAGGCACAGGAATGAAACAATTGAGCTAAAGTCTTTGAAGAAAACACTTCAAGCATGAAAAAATTATTTCAAAAGAACTTTATTGATTGTCCTTAAAGTTGTATTAATAACTGTGCACTTTACATTTGCCAAAGATTTTATAAACACAAGTTATGGGTTTAAAGAAAATGGTAACTTGTTTTAAAATTTATTTTAGTTTAGAGCACATATAATTCAAAGCCTTTATTTATGTAGATAACAAATAATAAATAGTTTTTGATGCTGGTGGGAAATGTAGGAAGGGGAAACTCGCCTTTCATTATTATGTCAGTTTCAAAAAGTTAATTCTTCTAGTATACCATTGTTCAAGTGCATGTTTTTTTCTAAAGATGACTTTGGTAAGAGTCACAACAAAAGTTTCACTGGTACATGAACAAGTCATTCCTTTACTGTTTCTATGAAATAATGGTACCCAGTCACCTTTTCAAAGTGTATAAAGATATTGATTCTTCCTATCCATAGCATGAAATGTTTTTCCATTTGTTTGTGTCCTCTCTTATTTCCTTGAGAGGTGGTTTGTGTTCTCCATGAAGAGGTCCTTCACAAGCAATAGGGAAAGGACTCCCTATTTAATAAATGGTGTTGGGAAAACTGAAACTGGACCCCTTCCTTAAACCTTACACAAAAATTAACTCAAGATGGATTAAAGACTTAAACGCAAGACCTAAAACCATAAAAACCCTAGAAGACAACCTAGGCAATATCATCCAGAAGATAGGCATGAGCAAAGACTTCATGACAAAAACACCAAAAGCAATGGCAACAAAAGCCAAAACTGATAAATGGGATCTAATTAAACTAAAGCATTTCTGCACAGCAAAAACTACTATCATCAGAGTGAACAGGCAACCTACAGAATGGGAGAACATTTTTGCAATCTATCCGTTTAACAAAGGGCTAATATCCAGAATCCAGAAGGAACTTAAACAAATTTACAAGAAAAAAAGCAAAGAACCCCATCAAAAAGTGGGCAAAAATAGACATTTCTCAAAACAAGACATTCATGTGGCCAAGAAACAATAAAAAAAAGCTTATCATCACTGGTCATTAGAGAAATCCAAATCAAAACCACAATGAGATACCATCTCACGCCAGTTAGAATGATGCGACCATTAAAAAGTCAGGAAACAACAGATGCTGGAGAGGATGTGAAGAAATAGGAATACTTTTACACTGTTGGTAAGTGTAAATTAGTTCAACCATTGTGGAAGACAGTGTGGCAATTCCTCAAGGATCTAGAACTAGAAATACTATTTGATCCAGCAATCCCATTACTGGGTATATACTCTGAAAATTATAAATCATTCTATTACAAAGACACATGCACATGTATGTTTATTGCAGCACTGTTTACAATAGCAAAGACTTGGAACCAATCCAAATGCTCATCAATGATTGACTGGATAAAGAAAATGCAGCACATATATGCCATGGAATATTATGCAGCCATAAAAAAGGATAAGTTCATGTCCTTTGCAGTGACATGGATGAAGCTGGAAACTGTCATTCTCAGCAAACTAACATAGGAACAGAAAACCAAACACTGCATGTTCTCACTCATAAGTGGGAGCTGAAAAATGAGAACACATGGACACAGGGAAGGGAACATCACACACCAGGGCCTGTTGGCAGGTGATGGCTAGGGGAGGGATAGCATTAGGAGAAATACATAATGTAGATGATGGGTTGATAGGTGCAGCAAACCCCAAGGCACGTATATACCTATGTAACAAACCTACATATTCTGCACCTGTATCCCAGAACTTAAAGTATAGTAAAAAGAAGAAGAACAAAAACATATAAAGAGAAGCAGATGAAGACAGAGACCTAAAGAGAGACAGGGATATAAAGCGAAAGCTTTGATATAAAGTAATTTAGTTAGGTTCTAAATCATGAGTAAAAGAGGAAAAGAAAAATGAGGATTGATGATCAAGGTCCTAAATTTGGAAGGAGATTCATATGTGGGAAGTGAAAAGACTGGCTTCTCTGAATAAAAGAGTCTTTAATAAGTTGGAGTGATAGAATAGGGCCAGATTGAGGAAAGTCACATCAATCTGAATAGTTTGGAATTTATGTTCTAGGTAATAAGAAAGTACCTGAATTGTACATGAAGTGACGTTGTGGGGGCGTCATTTACTCTAAGCCTAGTTTAATGCACTGCCTTTTTCTCAAATCAGAAAAATGATTCTCATTGTTATTCTTTAAAATAATTTAAGAAGAGTCAATGCTGATGAAACAAACTTCTTTGGCAATCATTTTGTCCTTAGAGGAGAGTTTTTACTCAATACATGCCATAGTTTTGGAAAAATGGCTCCATTGGTGGTAAGACATTTTCACTTCATTAATTTTGTTGCAATATTTTAGCAAAGTTGAACACTTTAAAGCATTAGAGTATATTTTGATATATCACAGGAAATAATGTGTTCTTAACTTTGAATAGTATAATCCATAGCAGACAACGCAGACCCAAGTCATAATCATTTACAGAAAAAGCAGATTCAAACACATTTGAAATTTCAATTAAATGTCCCACTGAAGCCCAGATCACCAGTTGTCATTAGAAAGCAACAAGTCAAGCTTGGACCTCAGATGCTATTATAGCAGTAAAAATAACAGAACTGAAATAAAATTATATATTCACATATTCAACATCTGAATGAAAAATTAAGGTAAAAATCCATAATTCCATTTATCCAGTTGTGTGGATGATGCCCTTTTTAACAACCCAAATTCAAAAAGTAAAATTAAAAGAACATAGACATTCTTATGAAATAAAATGAAAGTACATTAAGTTAATAGGAGACAAAGTAAAAAAATACATGGCTATTGCTGAATGAAATAACAGCAATACAAAAATTGCCTCCAATGAACTCTTTGGAATGAATTTCTTCCAGTTTTCTAGAGTATTATGGCTCACTGCCTATATAAACATTCAAGAATTCATTCAAAATCATTCAAAAACTTTATTAATTCTTTTATTCAAACATTTATTAAACATTCATTATATGTCAGGCATTGTATAAAGTGTGGGGATACAAGGATATAATACCATTTATCTGAACTTTGACAAGTGTGAAAACTCTGAATAATTAAACCCTATGGGAAGAAGTGTCTAGATTTTGAAATTAATGAAACGAAGTGTGAATATACTGGATACATGAATAATAGTGACACTTTTGCTATTAATCTAGAGAAATAAGCATTTGCAATTTTATTTTCTGCTTATCTTCCACTTACTAATCTGGCTTGAGAAGGAAGTAGCTGACAATGACATTTTTAGGTTTCCTACCCAAGCCTCCCATTTTTTCTTTGTAAATTACCCATTTCAACCCATAAAATAGGCTCCTGTAGACTTTTTGTAAATACGACTCTACCTTTCTTGACCACTCTGATCGGAGTGACAACGGACACTTGATGTAGGAAAAACAACTCCATTACATAGGCTTAGCCAATCAGATTTTCTCTTCCAGAAATTTTTATTGGGTTCAAAAATGCCTCAGTAGCAATGGACAACAAGCTTACAAGAATATGTAGTGTTGGGGATAGAGTGGTTGTGTTTGGGTAATGCTGAAATGTAAGAGCAAGTAGTCTGAAGGAACAAAGAACACTGACATGAAAGAGATTGGGGAGGCGTTTCTAGAAGTCATAATTCTGCTAGTCAAAATGGAAATGGTCCATGGTCACTAAGTCATTGGTTAGCTGAGGCATGTAATGAGATAGTGAAATCTGCAGTCAGTAGGAAAAACAAACAACAGCAACAAAAAAAATTCCTGGCAATTGGACATTGTTATAGTGTTGTTATTATCCATGATCATTAAATGGACTAAAGTGGATGATGGAAGTATGCTCTCCGGGTTTTTTCAATGAATCAAGGATTTCCAACGGTATCTCTTTAGGACTGAATCTCTTCATTCACAATGTTATTTCTTCTAGGTGACACAGCTGCCTTTGGCAAGCAGAATGACAGAGGTCAAGCATATGGTGTGTGTCAAACAGGTTTTGAAGGATGCAGGAGGAACAAAAACATATTCATAAGTCAATATTACCTCTAAATTTGGAATACTTCTAGAGGAAAAAATGGATATTGGCTTTCTATAGAATAAATTTGGTCTTAAGCAACTTTGATATTCAAAAATCCAGGTGTATTGGATTTCTTTTATATGGAGACATGTTGCAGCATCTGCCCCAGGGCCAAGTAATTTTATCTCGAGCAATTTATTTTCCTCCTAAGAATGAATGAAGATGTGGTGGTAAAAGTATGCTGGGTAATACGATGATAGGCTGGGCATTGATTTCAGTTCTTTCTGTGCCTGTATGCAAGAGGTGGTTGTTCATGAGCTTGCCAAAGGACATAGGCACTCCTCCTCGTCTAAACATCTGTGGGTGATCCATTCCCCTCAAACGACAGTACCTGTTTTCCTGCTAGCTGGCTGGAGAGCTTGTGTGCCAGACTCTCGCAGCTGTGGGGCACAGCTGACTATCCATCTTCAAAATGCACCACATGTCAGTTGTTTGAAATAGCTTGGAAAAGTCACTTCTTACAAAGAAAACTTTATCTGAAAGCTGATCTTCTCTTAAGGACTATGTTTGACTTTTCCCTCCACTTCTGCTCATAAAGAGGACAGCCCAGGTTGGAAGTACCTTTTATCAGATAATGACCTTGCCTCTGGGACTCTTTACATAAGATTTCAACAGCATGACTGAGTCACCTGTGCTGCATGCTTTGAGGAACATTCACCACCCTGAATAAAGGTGATTCTCATTTTCCAAACATGGTGGCAGCTAGACATTTTTGAAATTATAGTTAGGTCCCATAAAATTTCCTCCACTTTTGCTCACAGGAAGCATATGAATTTATAGAAATTCATGTTTTGATATGAATGGATTCTAGGTATTCATTCATTTATATTTACTTGTTTGTTTGTTTATTTTTGAGATGGAGTTTTGCTCTTATTGCCCAGGCTGGAGCGCAATGGCATGATCTCAGCTCACTACAACTTCCACCTCTCCAGTTTAAGTGATTCTTCTGCCTCAGCCTCCCAAGTAGCTGGGATTACAAGCATGCACCATTATGCCCAGCTAATTATTTTGTATTTCCAGTAGAGACAGGGTTTCTCCATGTTGATCAGGCTAGTCTCAAACTCCCGACCTCAGGTTATCCGCCACCTCGGCCTCCCAAAGTGCTGGGATTACAGGCATGAGCCACCATGCCCGGCCCTCATTCATTTAATTTATTTGTTGCCATTTCAAATTCTATGTTATATTTTGAGGAGAAGCCTATATATTTATATGTTTTAAATATTAATGTACATAGAATCTAATCATTAAGCAAAATGTGTCCTAAAGCATGCAAACAAGTAATAGGAGAGATGTATATGCTTTTATATGTATATATTACACACACATACATGCATTTATATATGTATATATACACACATATGTAAAAACACACATGTAGTCATAGTATGTGTATGCAGGCATATAAAGGCACTCTGTAACCTATACAAAAATACTATTTTATTAAGTAACATGACATTTAATGCCTTAATTATACGATTCATGTAACATGACATTTAATGCCCTAATTATATGATTCATGTGGAGGTTTTACATTTCTATATCAACGTCTCTCTACCCCCTTTTAAAGCACAAATTAATCAAAGCAAAGGGGACAAATAACAAGGATTCAATGTAATTGTTAATACATTTAATTATGGCTGGGTTCATAAGATTGACAAATGCATTGATTGACATTTCCCTAAGTTAACTGGTTCTTTGATAAAATTGATGAATTTTTCCCAATAACAGATAGTTACTTCTCCACCCAACAAATGGGTCTTGTTATAGTCAACAGCGGGTTTTGATTTATCTAGCGAATATGACTTCTCAGTTCATATCTCAGATTATTTACAAATGGGTCTTAATGTCTAGTACACATTTATTAATAGAATAAGAAAAGTAATGAGGTTTATAATAAATAAGCATTTTATATTTTGATACAGATTTTTTGTAAAATTAAAGGTCCCAGTATGTGTAAATTATTTTGCATATTTTTTTTTTTTTTTTTTTAGACGGAGTTTCACTCTTGTTACCCAGGCTAGAGTGCAATGGCGCGATCTCGGCTCCCCGCAACATCCGCGTCCTGGGTTCAGGCAATTCTCCTGCCTCAGCCTCCTGAGTAGCTGGGATTACGGGCATGCGCCACCATGCCCAGCTGATTTTTTGTATTTTTAGTAGAGACGGGGTTTCACCATGTTGACCAGGATGGTCTCGATCTCTTGACCTCGTGATCCACCCGCCTCGGCCTCCCAAAGTATTGGGATTACAGGCGTGAGCCACCGCACCTGGCCTATTTTGCATATTTTTTGTGTTTGTTTGTTTGTTTGTGACAGAGTCCTGCTCTTGTTGTCCAGACTGTAGTGCAATGGTGTGACCTTGGCACACTTTAACTCCACCTCCTGGGCTCAAGTGATTCTCCTGTCAGCCTCCCAAGTAGCTGGGATTACAGGTTCACACCACCATATCCAGTTAATTTTTCTATTTTTAGTAGAGACAGGGTCTCACCATGTTGGCTAGG
This sequence comes from Sapajus apella, assembly GCF_009761245.1. Lineage (NCBI taxonomy): Eukaryota > Metazoa > Chordata > Mammalia > Primates > Cebidae > Sapajus > Sapajus apella. Next base: position 5,946,957 of record NW_022436997.1, read on the forward strand.
CTGGTCTTGGACTCCTAACCTCAAGTTACCCACCCGCCTCAGCCTCCCAAAGTGTTGGGATTACAGGTGTGAGCCATTGTGTCCAGCTGGCATAGGCATAGCTTTTTGCTCAGAGAAAGAGCTAGTGAATGTTTGTTATTTTGTTTCATTAAAATGATGAGGTACCATGATAGCCATGTCATAAAGGCCAAATGTCATGTTCTGCTTTCTCTGTGTTAGGGGAAATGATGAGCTGAGGGACTGAGAGACAAGTGAGTATGCTTCATATATGGATCCATCAAGTGGGTCCTTATATATCCCAAAATATTCATGCTGGAGTGCAACAGAGGTAAAACGTCAGCTTCTGGAGAGCAGAGAATCAGGCAAATACATTGTTGATTTTAGGTGGATAAGTCTGGAAATTGTTTGTTTAAAGAGATGGGATAAAAATCATGAACTGATTTAAAACTCTTGTAGTTATTATCCGCATCTAAGCAATATAGTCTCTTACATGGTTGAATCTTTAAAGAAAAATGCCATGTTTTAATATGTAAAATCTATTTTTGATAATGAGATTACAGTTTTACTTTATGTCTTACTTGTGGAAGTTTTGCATGAGATATGTGAAAAATTAAAGAACAGCGTTGGTTTCAGTTAAAATGTTAAAAATTAGTTTTTTCATACTAGGGTATATAATATACTAGTTTGGCCTAAAGACTAGTGTATTGTATTTGTAACAAGATAATTACTGTACGACAAGTAGGTGCACACAGGGTGTGAGATTAGATGAAGGCAAGACAGAAGTAGGTTTTTCTGCATAGTTTAAATAAAAAGGAAACATCTGCCTCTGTTTTTACACACATCAGGTTGACAAACATGGATTAAGAGAGATTATCAAAGTATGATATATATGAGAAATATGCTATTTATAAATACTTTTTTACCTAACAATTGCAAATGTAGGGCTGGTTAGAATAGCATTTCGATGTCTAGTTCTGTTGATTTCCTAAGGACAATAATTGCTTATAGTTGTGTATTCATAACATTTCAAAACAATTTCACATATCTTATATTTTTCTGTTTCTCAAAAGAGCCGTACAATATGGAGAATATTTGTAATTGAACTAATTTTAAATGAGTAAGTGAAACCATAGGAAATAGACATCGTTAGCACTCACAGAGCAAATTACTTTCTAGAGAAGTCCTAGAAACCTGGAAAGGGACAGACACCCCCAGGGGCATCTTCCTATCAGAAATGGAAAGTTCTGCTTTGTCCCAATCTGCATCTGAAATACTGATTAATGTACTAGTTTTCTCTCTCCAGACACTTTTTCAGATAGCATCTGTCAAAAGCTGCCTTGGACAAAGCTCAGAAGGAAATTTGTGTATGCAAATCCTTTTCTTTGGAGTAGAGAGACAGGGAGGGGTCTGTATGACTTGGGTGTCTCTTCTTTTTCAGACTGATATCTCTATCTCCATTTGAGCTCTCCTCTGAACAATGATAGATACTATCTCAAAACCGCTTTTCCCTCCTCGGCTGCCATACAAACACAATCACTACAACAAAGTCCCAGTGAAAGGAAAGTGCCCTTTTCCTTTTGACTGATAAGAGTTCACAGTATTTGCAGAATAAGTGGCAATATTTTATTGTCTGTGTTAGGAGTATGATGAATGTGTATTCGGCAATAAGGATAGGCATAAACAGAGGAGACGGGCCACAGGGACTTGCTTAGGGGAAAATTGGCCTGTCGTTTGAGGAAGAGGATAAAACAGATGGTAACAAATGGTCTTCTCTTCAAAAATAATCCTCCTTTAGTATGTTGAAAAACTTTAAAATAAGAAGCACAGCTTTTGCCTCTTTAGCATTTTAATTTTTTGTTATTATCTTTGACGGAAGAGCTGATCCAGATAGTTACCTCAGGTATTATGTTAAGTGGAGGTTGAATTACTTTTATACTACTACCAAATGTAAAAAACAAAAAATTAAAAAATAAAAATTTATAAACCTTATTTTCATCACCATTTTCTTTCCTTATGCTTGTTTGAAATAGTAACTACTTATTTTAATCCTGTTTAAACTGCCTTTCCACAAATATACTAAATATAAAACTTAAACACTTAGAAAGAATTAGAAGATGCCATTGAGCAAAGCTGTGTTCATTATCTAACCAAAGAAAATAAGTTGGGAAGAAAATAAAAGCCACAAATTGCAAGACTCTGAAGAATCTACTTGTTAACTTCTCCACTCCGGTGATTTTAGACTTTCCCAACAAATTGAAACACCGTTTTCTAAACAACAATGTAATATCTTTTTGACATCATAAAAGAATGCTCTTAAGGCATAAAAAATGCATTTCCCTTATGTAATCAAAAACAAAAACCCTATGAATTCTAATGCAATGAACAATTCAATTCCTCTATTGAATTTATTTAAAGGATATGTGCTGATTAAGCACTTTGTCATTTGTGTTAACTGTCTGGTGAAAGCCTTTTGAATCTGGTTTAACCCATATTTAAATGCCTTAGTGGTAGCCTTCAAATAAAAAAGTAGAAAACGAATCCTAGTGTTTGATTCCTTATATATTTTAATAAATGTTTTTGCATATTTCTAATAACATTTACATCTTACACAGAATGCCAGATGGTTCAGTCTTTCAGGTGAAATGTCAACAACAAATTTACACGTTAAAATGTACTGCAATTTGACAAGGCAAGCCATGTTTCTCAGAAGAAAATGATGTGATTTCTGTTTCGTAGTAACTCTTGGTAGTCATTTTAGTTTCCCCTATAGGTAGGATTTGCTAAGAGTTTGCAGAGTTGTCTTTGTATTTCCTTTGTTATCCTCTGCACTACTGAAGAGCCTTAAAACTATCTTGCCCTTTCATATATTAATAGATTCCATTTTTTTAACACAATCATTTGCAAGTTGATGGAAACATTTGCTACATAAAACAGACGGAATGTGAATTAACCACCTTTGCCATGAAACCTCTGCATAAAGAGAAAAAACAATCAATCAATCAATAAAAATAAAGAGAAGACCCCAAAGTTTTATTAGTGGGGAAGCATTTACTTAACAGGAGATACCAGAGAACTTTGCTGAAATTTGTGAGGTGGTCGTATGTGAGAGATCTTTGTACAGCCTCCAGCTTTCTAGTTGCCAACACTTTGATTTCAGGAAAAGGAGAAGGGGAACAACCATAAGGTAGATTTGGCTTTCATATTTAGAAATGTAATTGTCTTTGGGAAACAAAAATGCAGCCAGCTCAGTTTATTAAAGATTAGCAAGTCTTCTAAAACAGAAAATTAAGCAGGAGGCTCCTTTCCACAATAAATGTCTGCTGCCCAGTTAAGTGGTAAAAGTGGAAACAAGAGAACATACAATAAACATAGATATGTATAGCACAAGGATGAGTGCATAGGGACAACTATTGATCAAGTTCATGGGTTTTGTAAATTGAGACAGGTTGTTTAAATAATCTAGGTCTCACACTGTACCTTTCTGAAATACAATGAGCTATGAAGACCTCTTCCAGCATTAAGATTTTATATCTGAGACTATCCCACCTGTTGTTGGGATGTCAAGTGAAACCGGAAGACCTTCGTTGACCTGTGCCTCAGTCTCACAGCAAGGACAGAATTTTGGGCTGGAGAACCAAAATTTCAACCACATGAAACATTAAGATGTTTTCCAAGCCGAAAACTGTGCTACATTCTTTCCCAACCCTAGAAATAATTTGCCATTTATGGTGTCTTCAGGCTAGGGATCTGCTTGGTTTTTAGATTGGGCAACTGAAATAGGCCTACCTATTTCAATGATGTAGATGACTCTGGAGCAAGTAAAATTTTTTTATTCCCCCTGAATACTCATTCTTTTGTGCTTATAACTTTTCCTCTACATTGTTTCTTTTCCCAGTTCCTCAATTCTTCCCAATTTTAATGTCCAAATTTATATGGATAATATGTATGGTAGATATTTAAGAGAAACTATTATATCAATTAGGCCATTACCTCCTGTTTTTATGTGTGAAAATAGATTTGATTTTAGTAGTAGTATAAGAAAGCTGATAGTTCTCCTTAAGAGAAGACTAATAAAAATAAAATGAGCACTTTTTAAAAAACTAAGAATTAAAGAAGAGAAATCAATCAATTGATGATATTTAGCACATGAAAATGTGTTGTATGCTATTTCCCCTTTAAATTAATGCCTTGCTGATATGACAATACACAAAGTACCATTGACTCACATTCACTGAATGTTTGCTGTGTGTTAGGAGTGTGAACTCTGACGTCAGACCACATTTTTTTTCCCATTTATTTATTTTATTGCATTTTAGGTTTTGGGGTACATGTGAAGAACATGCAAGATTGTTGCATAGGTACACACGTGGCAGTGTGATTTGCTGCCTTCCTCCCCATCACCTACATCTGGCATCTCTCCCTTTGCTATCTCTCCCCAACTCCCCACCCCCCACCATCCATCCCCTATTTCCCCCCAACTGATCCCAGTGTGTAGTGTTCCCCTCCCTGTGTCCATGTGTTCTCATTGTTCAACACCCGCCTATTAGTGAGAACATGCAGTGTTTGATCTTCTGCTCTTCTGTCAGTTTGCTGAGAATGATGGTTTCCAGGTTCATCCATGTCCCTACAAAGGACCCAAACTCATTGTTTTTGATGGCTGCATAATATTCCATGGTGTATATGTGCCACATTTTCCCTGTCCAGTCTATCATAGATGGGCATTTGGGTTGGTTCCAGGACTTTGCTATTGTAAACAATGAACATTCGTGTGCACATGTCCTTATAGTAGAATGATTTAAAATCCTTTGGAAATATACCCAGTAATGGGATTGCTGGGTCAAATGGAATTTCTATTTCTAGGTCCTTGAGGAATTGCCACACTGTCTTCCACAATGGTTGAACTAATTTACACTCCCACCAACAGTATAAAAGTGTTCCTATTTCTCCACATCCTCTCCAGCACCTGTTGTCTCCAGGTATTTTAATGATCGCCATTCTAACTAGTGTGACATAGTATCTCAATGTTGTTTTGATTTGCATTTCTCTGATGACCAGTGATGATGAGCATTTTTTCATAGTTTGTTGGCCTCATGTATGTCTTCTTTCGTAAAGTAGCATCTGTTCATATCCTTTGCCCACTTTTGAATGGGATTGTTTGTTTTTTTCTTGTAAATCTGTTTCAGTTCTTTGTAAATTCTGGATATCAGCCCTTTGTCAGATGGGTAAACTGCAAAAAGTTTTTCACATTCCGTTGGTTGCCAATTCACTCTAATGACTGTTTCTTTTGCTGTGCAGAAGCTGTGGAGTTTGATTAGGTCCCATTTGTCTATTTTGGCTTTTGTTGTCAATGCTTTTGGTGTTTTGGTCATGAAGTCCTTGCCTACGCCTATGTCCTGAATGGTTTTGCCTAGATTTTCTTCTAGGGTTTTTATGGTGTTAGGTCTTATGTTTAAGTCTTTAATCCATCTGGAGTTAATTTTAGTGTAAGGTGTCAGGAAGGGATCCAGCTTATGCTTTCTGCACATGGCTAGCCAGTTTTCCCAACACCATTTATTAAACAGGGAATCCTTTCCCCGTTGCTTGTTTTTGTCTGGTTTGTCAAAGATCAGATGGTTGTAGATATGTTCTGTTGCTCTGAGACCTCTGTTCTGTTCCATTGGTCTATATCTCTGTTTTGGTACCAGTACCATGCTGTTTTGATTACTGTAGCCTTGTAGTACAGTTTGAAGTCCGGTAGTGTGATGCCTCCCGCTTTGTTCTTTTTGCTTAGAATTGACTTGGCTATGCGGGCTCTCTTTTGGTTCCCATATGAAGTTTGAGGTGTTTTTTTCCAGTTCTGTGAAGAAGGTCATTGGTAGCTTGATGGGGATAGCATTGAATCTGTAAATTACTTTGGGCAGTATGGCCATTTTCACGATATTGATTCTTCCTAACCATGAACTTGGAATGTTTTTCCATCTGTTAGTGTCCTCTCTTATTTCCTTGAGCAGTGGCTTGTAGTTCCCCTTGAAGTGGTCCTTTACATTCCTTGTTAGTTGTATTCCTAGGTATTTTATTCTCTTTGTGGCAATTGTGAATGGAAGTTCATCCTTGATTTGTCTCTCTTTAAGTCTGTTATTGATGCATAGGAATGCATGTGATTTTTGCACATTGATTTTGTGTCCTGAGACTTTGCCAAAGTTGCTTATCAGCTTAAGGAGATTTTGGGCTGAGACGATGGGGTCTTCTAAATATACAATCATGTCATCTGCAAATAGGGAAAATTTGACTTCTTCTTTTCCTAATTGAATGTGCTTTATTTCTTTTTTTTGCCTAATTGCTCTGGCTAGGACTTCCAATACTATATTGAATAGGAGGGTGAAAGTGGGCACCTTTGTCTAGTGCCAATTTTTAAAAAGAATGCTTCCAGTTTTTGTCCATTCAGTATGATATTGGCTGTGGGTTTGTCATAAATAGCTTTTATTATTTTGAGATACGTTCCGTCAATACCTAGCTTATTGAGGGTTTTTAGCATAAAGGGCTGTTGAATTTTGTCAAAGGCCTTCTCTGCATCAATTGAGATAATCATGTGGTTTTTGTCTTTGGTTCTGTTTATGTGGTAAATTACGTTTATAGACTTGCGTATGTTGAACCAGCCTTGCATCCCTGGGATGAAGCCTACTTGATCATGGTGGATAAGCTTTTTGATGTGCTGTTGCAATCGGCTTGTCAGTATTTTATTGAAGATTTTTGCGTCTATGTTCATCATGGATATTGGCCTGAAGTTTACTTTTCTTGTTGAGTCTCTGCCGGGTTTTGGAATCAGGATGATGTTGGTCTCATAAAATGATTTGGGAAGAATTTCCTCTTTTTGTATCAGAGCAGAACTGAAGGAGATAGAGACACAAAAAACCCTTCAAAAAATCAATAAATACAGGAGCTGGTTTTTTGAGAAGATCAACAAAATAGACAGACCACTAGCCAGATTAATAAAAAAAGAAAAGAGAGAATATCCAAATTGATGCAAAAAAAAAAAAAAAAAAAAAAAACGATAAAGGGGATATCACCACAGATTCCACAGAAATTCAAACCACCATCAGAGATTATTATGCACATAAACTAGTAAACCTGGAAGAAATGGATAAATTCCTGGACACTTGCCTCCTCCGAAGCCTAAACCAGGAAGAAGCCGAAACCCTGAACAGACCCATAACAAGGTCTGAAGCTGAGGCAGCAATTAAGAGCTTACCACCCAAAAAAAAGCCCAGGTCCAGACGGGTTCACAGCCGAATTCTATCAGGCATACAAAGAGGAGCTGGTACCAGACCACATTTTTTGCAATCCTCACTCTGCCACATTGTGACCTCCAGTTATTTATCTTCTCTGTGTCTTATGTTCCATTGACAGTGTGGGGAGAAACGGGTAAATATAGACCTAATAGGATTATTGAGAATATCAACTAAAGTGATATTTATGAAACATTTAGCATTGTTCCTGAAACAAAAGTAACATGAAAATATCATTAATGATTATTATCAATACTATTATAAATGTTATAATTATTTGGACACAGCAGGAATTTACTATGCATTACTGATTTTAGTATTATCTTAGTTAATTCTCCTCTGAACTCTATGAGTTAAATACCATTAAAACCTTAATTTTAGATATGAGGAAGCTGAAGCCTAAAGGAAATAAGTATATTGTGCAACGTTAGAGTATAAATGGTAAATCTCACACCTAGTCAGAAATTCTCCTCTGTCCTGTCCCTCTTTGAGTTCTCTCTGGTTGGCCTACTCTTCACAATCTGTACTTCTCATTTGGTCTCTGTCTAGAACTGTGGATTATACCAGTGAACCTGTCTGATTTTCATAACTGTGATTATTTGTATATGGCCTGTTTAGTTTTGATGAACCTCAATCTAAAAGTATATTAAAAAGCTGTTAATATTTCTTAGAATTCTTGATAACATTTAAGCAATTCTTTTTCACTCTTTCTGAAATTTAATATTTATCAGTTGTCACTATCTATAAATAAGTAATCAGAAATTAGAGTTTGTCCTTTTAGAAGATAATTCTGCATGTTTGTGCATGCACACATTCACACAAACACAACAAATTCTACTGGTGGATTTTTAGCTTGCTTATTAGGATAGAAATTTGTGGTTAAATTTTTATTTCTGAGATATATTTCATAACCATCACCACACTCTATCTTCAAAACTTATTCAAATTTCAAAACTCAAATTCCACAATAATTAGATAGCTCCTTATTCCCTCCTCCTCCTAGCCATGAGAAATTGGCACTCTACTTAGTGTCTCTATGAATTGCCCTACTTCAAGTTACATCCTATAAATCGAATCATGCAGTATGTGCCCTTTTGTCATGGTTTATTTCACTTAGCACAATGTCCTCAGGTTTCACCCATGTGGTTGCATGTTCTAAGGCCGAATATCATTTTATGCAGACAGCCAAGTGCCTCATAACAACTTTTCAGTCAATGTCAGACTGCATATACAAAGGTGGTCCCATAAGACTATAATGGAGCTGAAGAATTCCTGTAACCTAGTGACACTGTAGCTGTCATAATATGGTAATACAGTGAGTTACTCACGTATTTGTCGTGATGCTAAGGTTAACACATCTACCACGTTGCCAGTTGTTTGAAAGCCTAGCACATACAATCATGTACAACAGAGAATATCTGATTGTAAGCGACTATGTGATTGGCTTATGATTTTACTATACTATACTTTTAATCATTATTTTAAAGTATACTCCTTCTATGTTTGTCTGTCTGTCTGTATATATATATATATATATATATATATATATATATATATATATAAAGTTAACTGTAAAATGCCTTAGACAGGTCCTTTAGGAGATATTCCAGAAGAAACAATTACTGTCATGGGAAATGACAGCTCCATGCATGTTAATTGCCCCTGAAGACCTTCCAACTGGGACAAGATGTGGAGGTGGAAGACAATGGTACTGATGACCCTGAATCTGTATAGGTCTAGGCCAAATGTGTGTTTGTATGTTAGCTTTTAACTAAATAATCTGAAACATTTAAAAAATAGGAGTTTTTGCATAACTATTTAAAGAAAGAAAATATTTTTGTATAACTTTACAAGGTATTTGAATTTTAAGCTAAGTGTTATTGTAAAAGAGTCAAAAAGTTTTAAAAGTTTATAAAGTTAAAAAATATAATAAGCTAAATTTAATTGCCTATTGAAGAAACATAAATATTTAAAATAAATTTAGTGTAGCCTAAGTGTACAGTGTACAGTGTTTATAAAGTCTATGGTATAGAGTATGCCGTATTTTAGTATTTTAATTTAAAATGTTGATATAATTTATAATATATTAATAGTATATATTTTTCCCCAGCTATTTCCTGCTTATATTAACTATATTCTAATATCTTATACAAGATTCATATAGTCTCTCAAGAAGACCTCATGAAAAGTCATCAAGATGGAATTCAGTAATCTGATTTATGATTTTTAATAGCACCTTCATTCTGGATAATTTAATAATCTGACTATAAACTTTCTGTGTATTTTATCAAATGCCACATTAAAAAATGTACAGCCCTCAAGTTAAAGATATAAACAATTACAAATATGTATACCAGTAGATGAGGTATGCTTTCTCTTTCCTCTAGTTGCAACACAGGTGACCCTCAAAGGTGTTCTGGCTCCCTTAGAATTCATCTTCTTCATCTTAGAAATCTATCCCATGCCTGAAATCAGATAGAAGAAAAAGACTTTGAAGAGTACCTCTACCTGAGTCAGCTGTAGTGTGAATAAGACACAACTCAGAAAATAAGGAAGTTGGAGCTATACTTAGTTAATTACTGATTAGAATCATGTGTGTTAGTTAATTACTGATTAGAATCATGGACTCACCTGGAATTTTCCAGTGTGAATCATTTTCTTTTTGTTTTTTTCCTTTTTGTGGAGAACGGGGTCTCGCTTAGGCCATCCACCAAAAGCTATTTGCTTGTTTACTTTTTATTTTGCATGCAGTTTATAAGGCTTGGTGGGGAGGGGGATTAAATAAATATCAGAGACAAAAAAATCAACATTCTGCCAGACAGTTTACGGGGAAAAACAACTGTAAACAGATTGGAAAGTGCCACCAAAGAACTACAATGTCCCTGTTCCTCTCTCTCTCTCTCTCTCTCTCTGTCTCTCTCTCTCTCCTTTTAAGGATGCTCCTTCCAACCTCAGAAACCAAGGCAAAAGTGATCCCTCAGGGAATTCATAAATCTCTAACGAAGAAGGTAATTTTCATTTTAAAGGGGGATTTTGGTTTTTCAAATTGGTAGACAGACATACAATGAAGGTAAAATGGTCTATACAGTTATAGGTCCATCTTGCCACTCACTCACTCACTTGTGATTCACCATGGGTAAGTCAGACATTTCCTCAGCAGTAATTGAAACAACATTTGCTCTTCCCACTTCTGAATTTGCTATGTCTTTAATCACATTCTTAGTATGAATGGTTTGGAGCAGCTGAACTTATTGGTTTCCATTGCTAGCTTTAAAAATTGTTGTATAAATCTCACATATGTAATAGCATTCAAATAATGGTAAAAATAATAACATAAAATCACTTATTATTATACGAGAGGAATTTTGGATTAGAAAAAAATAAACATCATGTTGCCTTCAGTGCCTCATCTGGAAGAATTTCTACTTCTGGCAAAAGATATTAAGAAAAGTCCCTCAGTTGACTGCCAATCTAAACATTCAAGTTAGATGGCAAGGACCCTCTGTAGCATTTCACTCTGTCGTCAGAGAAAATCACTGCATCATAAGCTAATAAATAGTTCAGAAAGTCTCTTCTTTTTAAAAAAATAAATAATGGCTACCAAACTTCAACTGTTCACTTTTTTTTCTGAGAAAGACAATGCACCTTAATAATCTCTGAAGTCACCTTGGATGATACAATATTGAGAATAATCAAAATTGGAAATTTGTATTAAAGGTGTGAACATTTGTACAGACATTACCAATAGCAATATTATAATAGTAATGATAAAAATAGTGTAGATACTATATAAGGAAATATAATATAATTAAAAACCAATGTACAAAATTTTTTATTTCCAAATCTATATCCATCCATATGAATTCTACATCTTGTATTAATTTTGTTAAACGAATCCAACAAATATTATTTATCCCTAATAATGATTCTTTCATATATGTATATATAGTCATAAAATGCTGCACATAAGAATTTAAGCATCAAACTTAAGTGTATGATTAAGGAGTTGGAAATACGTTTAAGAATTCCTTAACATCACTCTAGAAGTTTGCATCTATGTCACTTAAAATCTTGTTAAAACTTTGAAAACAAAATGTGAAAACTTCTTGAACTTATACCTAATGTTCTTATTTTACTTGTTCATGTAAATTATGTTTAAAATTTTAATTGAAAAGTAATATACGATTTCTCCTGATAAAAAGAAATATATTATTTATTGTAGAAAATGTAGATGATCAAAAAGGCAGAAAAATCAAATCAGTACTGTGTTAGTCAGTGTTCTCTAGAGAACCGAGCCAATATGTAAGAAGAGATTTACTATGAAAAATTGGCTCATATGATTATGGAAACTGAAAAATTCTATGATTTTTCCCCTTGCAAGCTGAAAACTCAGGAAAGCCAGTGTTGTCATTCAGTCTGCATTTAAAGGCCTGAGATGTGGGTGATGCCCATTCACAACCACATCTGGAAGGGCAATTTACTACAACTATGCAAGATTTAAATGCTAATCTCATCTGGAAACAACCTCACAAATACCCCCAGAAATACTTTGAATTCATTCTGTCACCTCTTGTGACTGTTAGGCTGTTGATTTTTACCGTAATTGCCGGCTGAATTTCAATACTACCATGAGCTGAATGGGGATGGGTGGTGTGGAAAGAAATGGAGAACATAAAGATTCTATGACGCTCACTGTTCTTAAAAGAATCAACCATTTATCTTGAATTACTGCTTCTTCAGTGGTTGCAAGCCTCTGGTTAATTTCCAGAGTTGTGAAAAAGTTGATTTGAATAATCTTGCCAGTGTTCTTGATTTTATGGATAAGAAAATTTTTGGAGGCCTTTAATTGAGCATTATTTCCGACCACACATTTTGCTTTATTTTTTAATTAATTTTTTTCTAGTTTTATTTAAGTATAATTGACAAACATTTTATGTATTAACAATGCAAAATGTGATGACTTGATATATTTGTACATTTTGAAATGATTACTATAACCAAATTATTTAACACATCTATCACCACACATCATTAGCAGTAGGTGCGTACATGTGTGTGTGTCTCTATGATGAGGAAACTCGTAATCTCTCTTAGCAAATTTCAAGTAAGCAATATGCCATCATTGACTATAGTCACTAAGCTGTGGGTTAGATTCCTGGAATTTATTCATCTTATAACTGGAAGTTTGCACACTTTGACCAACATTTCTCCAGTTTCACCCATTTCTGGGCTCTGGCAATCAGCACTTTATTCTCTGCTTGCATGAGTTTGAATTTTTTAGATTCTACATGTAAATGAGACTGTATGGTATTTGTTTTTTTTTATGTTTGGCCTATTTCATTTAGCATAATGTCTTTCATGTTTATCCATGTTGTTGCAAATGGCAGGATTCTTTTTTATATGGCTGAATAATATTTGTGTGTGTGTGTATGTATGTGTGTGTGTGACTTTATTTATCCATAAAGAAATGCTTAGGTTGTCTTCATATCTTGATGATTGTAAATAATGTGTCAGTGAACATGGGAGCAAAGATATATCTACAATATATCTTATGGATATGCAAGAGATATATATCCAAAGGAAAAGAGGTCAGGATTTTCTTTCCTTTGGATATATATCAAAAGCAACATTGTCAAATCACATGTCAGTTTCATTTTTAATGTTTGAGGAACCTCCATAGTGTTTTCATAATGGCTATATCAATTTATATTGCCACCAGCGGCATGCAAGGGTTCTCTTTTCACTATACCTCAGCAACATTTGTAGTCTCTTGTCTTATGGATAGTAGTCATCTTAACCGATGTGAAGGAGTATTTCATAGTGGTTTTGAGTTGCAACCCCCTAAAGACTACTGATGCTGAGCACCTTTTCATATACCTATTAACCATTTTTTGTGTGTATTATTTGGAAAAATGTCTATTCAAGTTCTTTGTCCATTTTTTAATCAAATTATTAGTTTTTGTATTATTGAGATTATATTTTAAAATATATTTTGATATATTAAAAGCTTTTATCTTATCAGATATAAGGCTTGCAGATATTTTCTTCTAGTCTGTAGGTTGAAGTTTCATTTTGTTGATTGTTTCCATTGCTCTGCAGAAGCTTTTTCCTTTGATGTAGTCCCACTTGTTAATTTTTTCTTTTGTTGCCTGTGATTTGGTGTGTCATATCCAAAAATATCACTGCCAAGACCTTTTGGTTTATTTTTAATAAACATCCATCTTAACTTCAATATTAATTGATGGCTGTTGAGAATGTAAAAATTGGCATTATAAAAACATTTCTTCTCAAAATTTATCTAGGAACGGTTGTTGATTTTATTTCTGTAATTAAAATAAAAAATATAACCTTTCCAAAATGTAATCTTTTTAAATATTTTTAACGCATAGTGTTCCTCATTGGTTAAATTGTCTTAGTTTCTGGTTAGTTTTTTGGTGGTAATTATTAGATGGCAAAAAACACCAATTAATATTCTCACAGACTTTTGCAGAGCCAGAAATGTCCCCATTCTCAAACAAGGCAAAAACAAATTGCTTGTATAAAAAGCCATAGCACAGAATGAGCAACTTGCTTTAACTAAAGAAGGGCAAGGCTGATGACCAATGGAAACCTCAAATCAGGCTGCATTCACAGACACAACCTCATAGAATCACAGAAGTAGAGAGAAACCAGACTCCAAGAAAGAAATCTTATGTGCACATGGGATTACAGAAGGTTTATTGTTTTCCTGTTTAATACATAAAGAAAATACAATAACTATGTTCTTTGGTGGGCACTTTATAGCTCTACTTTGGTTAGGAGTTGCTTGCCTTTTCCATCTTTTTTTTTTTTTTTTTTTTGCTCAAAAATATGAACTTAGGAAAAGCCAATTTCATGTGCTGTTAATTTAATTCCCAACAATAAAACCTTACTTCTACTGATGCAAAATGAAATTACCCTTTCTACACCCTTTTTTAATCTGTCAATTAAATGTTTTTTTCACCCCAAAATAAACCCTGAAGATTATTTGTCCTATATCCTCATTTCTCATCAAAATTAAAAATAGACAAGAAGTAATTCATTGTGATGAATCTAGTCAGTCCTGTCACTTAAAGATGTTGGCACAATGACCCTGAAAGCCATTCTCTCAAGATTCACACGTCAGTGAGATAAATTTTTATGGGGATATGTGGTATTACGTCTGCATTTAATGGAGTATGTAGAAGCCTGGTAAAATTTTTTGGCAATTATGTAGAGAAAAAAAAAAAAAAACCTATAATGTTTTGACCCAGCTTTAACTGGGTTTATGTACCTGTGTCCCATCTTCTTCAGCATTCTTGGTAGATAAAAGTCAGGAAGCTGAGTTTGTGAAATAGGATAATTTATGATCTATATAGATAGATAGATAAATAGATAGGTATATTTTACTATATAAAAATGGATTCTTTCCTATTCAATTAAATGTTGTCCACATGATTTCAAAGTATTTTAACTAAGAATGCACACCAAATATGTACAAACATTAATATTTTAATATTAATTAATATTAAAATATTAATGTTTATTTATTTTATTAATTAATATTAAAACATGAAATATTTTAACTTCAAAAGGTTGAGACGTCTTATTTTCCCTATAGACTACAGATGTAGGGACATAGAGAAATCCAAACATACAAGTGTGTATATGTGTGTGCATAAATCTTAAATATAGGCCTTTATAAAGATCAGTTCAGTAGATATCCCTTTGCTAGCCTATACTGAGGCAAAAAGAGGGAAAAATCCTCAAAGTATAATTTTAATTAAATGTAAAAGGACATAAAAACTCAGATATAAAATAAGATGTATAAAATTACACGACAATAATTCTGAAAATTTAGAAAGTTCAAAATAATTTTCCGGAAAAATCATAATTAGCAAAGTTAAGTTCAGAAAAACAAGTAGCTTGTACAATCCTTATGGATACTGGAATAGTGATTAAAGTATGCCAGTTACACTCCCACCAATAATGTAAAAGCATTCTTCTTTCTCCACATTCTTTCCAGCATGCATTGTTTCCTGACTTTTTAATGATCACCATTCTATCTTTTATGAGACGGTATCTCATTGTGGTTTTGGTTTGCATTCTCTAATAACCAGTGATGATAAGCTTTTTTTCATATGTTTGCTGGACACATAAATGCCTTCTTTTAAGAAGCGTCTGTTCATATCATTCATCCACTTTGTGATAAGGTTGTTTTATCCTTGTAAATTTGTTTAAGTTCCTTGAAGATTCTGGATATTAGCCCTTTGTCAGACGGATAGATTGCAAAAATTTTCTCCCATTTTGTAGGTTGCCTGTTCACTCTGATGATAGTTTCTTTTGCTGTGCAGAAGCTCTTTAGTTTAATTAGATCCCATTGTCAATTTTGGCTTTTGTTGCCATTGTTTTTAGTGTTTTAGTGTTTTAGTCATGAAGTCATGAAGTGTTTTAGTCATGAAGTCTTTGCTTATGCCTATGTCCTGAATGGTATTCCCTAGATTTTCTTCTGGGGGTTTTATGGTTTTAGGTCTTATGTTTAAGTCTTTAATCTATCTTGAGTTAATTTTTGTATAAGGTGTAAGGAAGGGGTAGTTTTAGTTTTCTGCATATGGCTGGCCAGCTTTCCCAACACCATTTGTTAAATAGGGAATCCTTTCCCCATTGCTTGTTTTAGTCAGATTTGTCAAATATCAGATGGTTGTAGGTGTGTGGCTTTATTTCTGAGGCTTCTATTCTGTTAATTGTTCTGTATGTCTGTTTTGATATCAGTACCATGCTATTTTGGTTACTTTAGCCTTATAGTATAGTTTGAAGTCAGGTAGCATGATGCCTCCAGCTTTGTTCTTTTTGCTTAGGATTGTCTTGTCTCTTAGGGCCTTTTTTTTTTGTTCTATATGAAATTTGAAGTAGTATTTTCTAATTCTATGAAGAAAGTCAGTGTTTACTTGATGGGAATAGCATGAATCTGTAAATTACTTTTGGCAGTATGGCCATTTTCACAAGATACATTTTTCCTAACCATGAGCATGAAATGTTTTTCCATTTGTTTGTGTCCTCTCTTATTTCCTTGAGCAGTGGTTTGTAGTTCTCCTTGAATAGGTTCTTCACATACCGCTTGTAAGTTGTATTCCTAGGTATTTTAATCTCTGTGTAGCAATTGTGAATGGCAGTTCACTCATGATTTGGCTCTCTGTTTGTCTATTCTTGGTGTATAGGAATGCTTGTGATTTTTGCACATTGATTTTGTAACCTGAGACTTTGCTGAAGTTGGTTATCAGCTTAAGGAGTTTTTGGGCTGAGAGGATGGGGTTTTTAAACACAATCATGTCAACTTCAAACAGAGACACTTTGACTTCCTCTCTTTCTATTTGCATACTCTTATTATTATTTTTTCTCTTGCCTGATTTCCCTGGCAATTAATACTATGTTGAATAGGAGTGGTGAGAAATGGCATCCTTGTCTTGTGCCAGTTTTCAAAGGGAATGCTTCCAACTTTTGCCCAATCAGTATGATATTGGTTGTGACCATTGTGTAAAGTAGTGTGGCAACTCCTCAAGGATCCAGAACCAGAAATACCATTTTACCCTGCGATCCCGTTACTTGGTATATACCCAAAAGATTATAAATCATTCTACTGTAAAGACACAGGCACACATATGTTTATTGCAGCACTATTCACAATAGCCAAGACTTGGAACCAGCCTAAATGCCCATCAGTTATAGACTGGATAAAGAAAATGTGGCACATATACACCATGGAATACTATGCAGCCATAAAAAAAATGAGTTCATGTCCTTTGCAGGGACATGAATGCAGCTGGAAACCATCATTCTCAGCAAACACAGAACAGGAAACCAAACACCACCTGTTTTCACTCCTAAGTGGGAACTGAACAATGAGAATACATGGACAGAGGGAGGGGAACATCACACACCAGGGCCTGTCAGGTGGTGGGGGCCTAGCATTAGGAGAAATACCTAATGTAGATGATATTTTGATGAGTGCAGCAAACCACCATGGCACGTGTATACCTATATAACAAACCTGCACGTTCTGCACATGTATCTGAAAACTTAAAGTGTAATAAAACAAAATTAAAGAATAAAAAGCCTGCCAATTAAAAAGCCAAAGAACAGGTTGATTTACTGTACATTTTAAGCTTTAATGATTATACAATTTTAAAAATATTTTAAATATCATAGGTATTATAACACAATAGATATTTTCCCGAGTATTTTCTGAAGGCATTGTAATTTCAATTAAAAAATCTAACAAATATAAAACTGAAAACAAACAAAAATAAGCAATAAGCTCATCAAGCAATCTTAATTATAATTTTCCATGGAATTATTTGTCATATAATATTAACAAATACAATGCAATGGTATATAAAAATGCTATGTCTAAATATTTATTCCAGAAACACAAGAATGAAAATGATGCCTATGATACCAAAACTTTGGAATGCTAAGGCGAGAGGATTGCTTGAGGCCAGGAGTTGAAAACCAGCCTGGTCAAACTAGTGAGACACCTATCCCTGCAATAAATTAAAAAAAAAAAAAAAAATAGCCAGCTGAGGTGATGTAAGCATGTAGCCCAGCTATTGAGCTTTTTGGGAGGCTGAGGCAAAAAGATCACTTGAACCCAGGGAGTTACAGGTGCACTGAGCTACAATCAAGTTATGGAACTCCAGCATAGGAGACAAAGCAAGACCCTTTCTGAAGACAAGAAAGAAAAGAGGAAGGACGGACGGAAGGAAGGAAGGAAGGAAGGAAGGAAGGAAGGAAGGAAGGAAGGA
>NW_022436997.1:5965030-5980008 GCF_009761245.1 Sapajus apella
GGAAGGAAGGAAGGAAGGAAGGAAGGAAGGAAGGAAGGAAGGAAGGAAAAAAGGATAAGGGAAGGGAAGGGAAGGCAAGGGGAGGGAAGGGAAGGGAAGGAAAGGGAAGGAGGGAGGGAGGGATGAAAAAAGAGAAAAAAGAAATAAAGAATGAAAGAAGGAAGGAAAGAAGGAGAGAAAAAAAGAGAGTTGATGTATGCAATGCATAAGGAAATTGAAGGTAAAAATATAATTAAATAGGAAATATTGAAAAGTAATTATTCATGGCATCTATCACATGCCTAACTGAAAACCCCACAAAATAAACAAAACAGATGCAGACACACACAAATACACACACGCACACACACGTACAAAACAAAGCAAAAGTGTCTAGGTAAACAGAAATAGAAGTACAGCATGTTAATTTCTAGAGATACTTCTTGTTATGTGATTCAACATTTTTTTCATGGAGGAAAGATGAAATTTCCATTAAATCAGCAATAAAAGGGAGAAGCCCTCCATTAAGAATGATATTTAATTATTATGGTTTTAGCAATTCTAACACAATCATTTATTCATTCAACAAATCCCAATTGCAGACTCGATATGTACCAGACACCGAGAATACTGCAATGAATAAATGATCCAATCTTGAGTTCTTATAAAATGATTTCTTCCAGTGAGAAATACAGAAAATAAAGATTAGACGATATAAGACATGATAAATGTTATGGTGAAAACTAAAACAAGAAAAGCAATCTTGCAAGCATTTCTTAAAATTAATATATAGAGATTCTTCAAGCTATTAATAGATATCCACTCCTGGAAATCTATTTCTCACAAGCAAGAAGTTCCATTAGTGACAAAATACAAACGCAATGAATGTCTCTACAAAAAAATACAAACACTGAAGAAACTGTGGCAAGTTCTTTCCAAGGAGTACTATTCAATCATTTAAATGAATGAACTGAATTTCAACCTTTTGACTTGAAAAAAAAATCACTTTTTTTTAAATTAAGAAAATGAATAAAGACAGAGGTAGAATATTCTATTCTTTTGATAGAAGTAACAGTCAATGCAGGCATATCACTTGAGGTTAGGAGTTTGAGAACAATCTGGCCAACACGGTGAAACCCCATCTCTACTACTAGTACAAAATTTACCTGAGCGTGGGGTCTCACTTTCCTGTAACCCCAGCTACTTAGGAGGCAGAGACAGAAGAATTGCTTAAACCTCAGAAGTGAAGGTTACAGTGAGCCAAGACTGTGCCACTGTATTCCAGCCTGGGCTACGGAGAGAGGTCCTGTCTCAAAATAAATAAATAATAAATAAATAAAAATAATAATAAATAAACAATTATGTGTATATGTGTGGTTTATACATCTATCTATATACATAAATACATACATATTTAAATTATATGAGGGTCAGGAGAACCTCTAATAGATAGTAAACAATGGTAACCTGGGGGATGAAATTAATGACTGTGAAAGTAAGCAAAACCTGTAATCCCAGCACTTTGGGAGGCCGAGGCGGGTGGATCACGAGGTCAAGAGATCGAGACCATCCTGGTCAACATGGTGAAACCCCGTCTCTACTAAAAATACAAAAAATTAGCTGGGCATGGTGGCGCGTGCCTGTAATCCCAGTTACTCAAGAGGCTGAGGCAGGAGAATTGCCTGAACCCAGGAGGCGGAGGTTGCGGTGAGCCGAGATCGCGCCATTGCACTCCAGCCTGGGTAACGAGCGAAACTCCGTTTCAAAAAAAAAAAAAGAAAGTAAGCAAAACAATAAGGCCAAAAATTCCAGATAACAGTGTATGCAATATTTGTTCTTTTATGGATTCTATGAGGATGTGTAAAAAGATTTTTATGAAATGTTTATAGTGACAATTTGAGGATGATATGATTTTAAGTTGTTTTCCCATGTATCTTGTTTGCTATTTTATTAAATAATAAAAATTAAAATTAAAATTTTACTAATTTGCTGAGGTGGTGCAAATAAGTGTCTGATTTACTGCAATATTTCCTACTATGTAATGTGCTACTTTAGAAGTCCTTGCTATGAAGAGCTAGTAAAAGTAAAAATCTATGCTGCCTGTATTAGTCCATTATTCACTCTGCTGATAAAGACATACCCGTGACTGGGCAATTTACAAAAGAAAGACATTTAATGGACTTACAGATCCACGTGGCTGGGGAGGGAGGTCTCACAATCACGGTGGAAGGCAAGGAAGAACAAGTCATATCTTACATGAATGGCAGCAGGCAAAGAGAGTGGGCTTGTGCAGGGAAACTGCCATTTTTAAAACCATCATTTCTTCTGATACTTATTCATTATCATGAGAACAGTATGGAAAAGACCCACCCCCATGATTCGTTTACCTCCCACTGGGTACCTCCCAGAACCTATGGGAATTGTGGGAGTTAAAATTCAAGATGAGATTTGTGTGGAAACACAACCAGACCATGTCACTACTCAAGAGAATACTCCAAGAAACATATTTTTTCACATGCCTTTCACCTGCAATGAGATTCCAGTCTAGAAGCCCAAAGAGAGAGATGAGATATTTTATCCACACTTGATATCCCACCTTCCCTTCACCCTTAACAAGACCAAATTAAGCAGAATAAAAATCTACTTGCCTTTGCATCCCTTTAAGGCATTCCAAGCATGAATTTCAGTTACAGGATTTGTTACTCCAGAAATGGCTAGAGTAAATCATGCTGTTTAAGATGAAAAATATAGCCTGTGCACCACCACTGCTCTCCTTGCCTCATCCTCAGTTCAGGTTTTTTTCTTCATCAAAATGCAAAATACTGTTTGAAAAATTAAGCTAGGCCCTGAGTATTTATCATGAAGCATATTTGTATTGTCAGCCCTCACATGCATTAGGCAGTTTGGCCTAGTCTGAGCAGATTCCTCAGTGTTTACAGATCACCCACCACCTTGGGAGTTAACATGAGCGTGCCAGCAGTCTACCTACAGGGAAACCTCCATGAATACACATCACTCTCTCCCTCTCATGACTAATATTTTAGCTGTTTTTAAATCTTAAGTATAATAATAACACCACGTTGAAAGTTTGCACATCAGACAAGCTGGAGGTTATTTCAGCCTTCCAATTCACCTACCATGTTTTAGAGGAGAGAGACCAAGAAGCAGATAAGTCACATCTCAGACACAGTCCTGGGATATGTATTCATCTGTATTTTAATGAGAACCTCTCATGATAAAATCCAATATGGTACCATACAATGTAATACAATACAACACAGCACAATACAATACAATGCAGTACATTTTTCCTGGGTTGTGAAAAAAAAAGTTTAACAAGAAATCTATTTTTAAAAATCTAACATTTCTATAAGGTAAATGTTTCTTCAGGTAGTGAACTGTGAGTAAAGTGTCTAAGCAGTGTAACAGAATAATAGTAATATACTAAGAATAGTCAAAATCAAACATTTTTTTCTGAGCAGGGATTTTTCAGTCTCCAGGTGGGTTCTGCCCACAACTCTGAGGCAGGCTTCATTTGTTTCTGTCCTCTATTTCATCCAGTTCCTACATCTCTTGTGATGTTAGTTCAGGTATTTTCAGTGTCCTCATAAAGATAATAATAGCGTGGAAGTTCTCTCACTATGATTATTCATCAGCTAATTGTAAAAGGCAATTATACCTGGAAATCTATTTTAAATATATACAATCATATATTTATATTTTTTAAAAGCTTTTAGGGATATTTCTGCCAATTCCAAATTTTTTTATTCTCTAACGCCTATCCAATTCTTCTGAAGATCCTACTCAGAGATTATTTTCAAACACATATGAAATAACATTTGATTAAATTAATATTGACAAAAACACTTTTGGGATCTAGCCCAATTTAATTTTGGTAAGTGTAAAATTCACCTGGTAGAAGGAGAAAAGCAGACAGTTTAGAAAGAAACCAACTGGCCTCAGCTATTGTGTGAACATTAGTCCATAGTCTGATGGGGAATGAGAAGCATCAGTTAATTTAGAAGGTTGGAGTCACTTCTGAAGGAGCCTAATATAACAAAAAGGGTAGTAATAATAATAATAAAGAGCATATATTATGTATTAGGTACTGTGCTAAGCCTTTTACACATCCAAAGTCTTTCTATATTCATGGAGCCAACTCTTGGCAGTTTGATATCCACATTGCAATCCTAATAACTGCTCTTTGTCTAGACATCATTCACTACCACCCACATGAACTTATTTACATCCATTTGCAAACATTTTTTTTTCTGGTTAATAGTGAAAAATCTTATTTTCATTTGTTTGCTATACATTTCTTTTTATTTCAGTGGACAAGACACTGAAGAATTAGAAACTGCATCTCACTTCCCAATCAAAACATTGAAGAACAATCTAAACCATAAAGACTGTGCTGGCATTTGGAACAAGAAAGGATAGAACACATTTCTGAAATCTGTTGGAGGAAGAAGAACCAGGCAAGGACTCAAGTTAAGAGCAAGGGGTTTTTCCACTAGGGTTAAGTTAGCTATAAAACTTGTTCTCTTCAAATAGGATATCACACATATTCTTTATTTTTCTTATATAAATTAAAATGCAAAAATATAGTTGTTCTAACTATTTTGTGTAGAGATCACCAAGAAAAATGAGCTTCTAAAAGACAAATGCAATTTTGACAGAAGGCAGAGAACGCCCCCCCCCCCTTACAGGTGGAAAGAAAGGCCATCCTTAAAATGTCCAACAAATGAACTGAGTGTCTTAGATGGCAACAACATCTTTCCCAGTATAGGGTCCATATAAGGAGCTTTCACTCAAGAATACTTTGAGTGGTATCCATAATGTCAGTGCAAGCAGTAGTATGATTAAAATAATTAAAGCCAAGTCAACATAAATCAGACATTGTAATGACCTCCCCTATGACCCATCATTGCAGAGTGATGAACGCTGGACGGATTTCAGGGAAGAGAAGTGAGAAAATTCTTGAGGTGAAGGATGGTTAGAACCCTTGGAAGGGTATCAGGGCTTTGAGGTATGACTGATAGAGAAAGAGGACAAGATTGTGGTGATTAATCCCATTAAACTGCTGCTTTGAGGAGAGCAATTCCAGTTTTCTTCTATTTTAGGCATAGATAAGAATTTCTTGCATGTCTACACTTAAAAAAAATGAAACTACTATTACTTGAATAAAAAGTCAACATTCTCATCCTGTCTTCCCACCTAAGAGTTACTTTAGAAATTTGTTAAAAATGCGAAGGGCATACTTCTAGAGATTCGAGTTCACAGACCTGACGTCGGTGTCCAAAAACATGTTTTTTTGTGTTTTTTTTTTTTTTTTTTTTTTTTTTTTTTTGTTATTTTGTTTAAATAAACCCTTTGGTTGATATTGATAAAGGTGGTCCCAGATCACACTTGGAGAAATACCTCTCAGGAAGCTCTACATTTTCAAATTAAGTCTAACACTCATTGTCCAACACTTCCAACACATTTTACGTCCTGGAGTTCCCCTTTATCTGATGTAGCTCTTTCTGCCTTCTATGGATATATAAGAAATATTATTTATTGGCTACAAACAAAATCAACTCCCACAATTTTACCAATATGAGAAATCTATCTCCATGAAGATTTGTTATTTGTTTATGTACCTATTATATAAGAGAGGCTTTGCTTATGACTATTTATATAGTTCTGTATTTCTGTAATGAGATTGTGCCTACATCATTTCCAAATAAATTTCTAATGCATTTTATAGTGTTCCTGTCTACATATCCATATTGCTATGATGATATTGAAGAAAATCAATGTTTTTTTGTTTAGGTTTCTAGTTACATATTTACCTAACATACAGTAGTTAAAGGTATGAACTAACAAATATTTTAAACCCATGTATAGCATAATAATTTTGCCATAAAATTGCAATAGAGACCTCGATGTTGGAAAAAAAATAGATAAATTCCCTAGAGACATTAATTTTTGGTTGTTGAAAAGAAAAGAACCATCTTCATGGACATGCTCAGGCATCCCCACGGAGTCCTAAGTTTCTTCATAGAAGAAACTATTGCCCACAATTTCACAGCTTCTGTATTTCTATCTGAAAAATGGGCCTTGCCAGCATGCTGCTTCTACACAGGTTTTTACAAGGACATTCAGTGACGCTGTGTATAATGCCAAGGACTTCCAGTGAGCCTGGAAATAGCAACACATGAACATTTCTTTTTTAGTCAATGTAAATCAGAAACTTAAATTCTCTCTTGCTCATTCTCTGCCCACCCTCTTTTGCTTTATGTCCACATGTGTGAGTTGGGAGAAAAACATAAAGTGGACTGTTCATTAGGAAAAGAAAACTACAGCCCTTAAATCATGAATTTATGCAATTTTTAACTGTTTTTAACAAGCATAAAATGGTTCACGGGAATTATGCAAGTATAGATCATTTTAATTTGAATCATTGTGGAATCATAAAAGACTCAGTTCTTTAATTTTGTGCCTTCAAGTCAGCTACTTTGATTAAAAAATAATAAAGCATGAGAGCCGTAGGGTCCTCACAGGCTCTCGGCACTATGGTGGCTCCCTGATCTTCCGTGCTAATTCTCCTCATTAATATTAATAAAAGGCTGATAGGCCATTGCAAAGCATGATACGAAAAGCTGGCAATTAATTGCTTGTAGTAGTTTTATGCTTATTTTGCACAATGAAAATAATGCCTCGGGACTGACTATAAGCTAATCAATAATATCAACTATGTTGAAAATGAACACCTTTGGATTATTTTTTATGCATGCCTTTTAAATCTGAGAAACATAAACATCTAATGATTTTTTTTTTAATTTACAGACTGAAAAATAAAGTATTTTATTTTATCTGGCACTCTTCTATTTGGGGAGATGCAATGCCATGCATATATACATGTATATTTCAGATTGCTCAATCAGTTCAATCAGTACATTCTAGGTAGTTGTGACCTTATTTAAATGCAGTTGAAAATTGGAAGACTGAGTATATTGTAAGCTGGATAAGCCATTTTGGAGACTGTAGATCAATCTTTTCAATTGATTTGATACTTTAACCAGTTTTATTGATTTTTAAAATATTTTTATTAATAAATCACCTGATATTTTAAGGTCAAATTCCCTACTTGTCAGATGAATTTTTTTTTTTTTTTTTTAAGATGGGCTTTCGACATGTTGGTCAGGCTGGTCTTGAACTCCAGACCTCAGGTGATCCGCTCACCTTGGCCTCCAAAGTGCTTGGATGGATTACAGGCGTGAGCCACCACGCCCAGCCTGTCAGATGAATTTTAAAAGTTCTATACAGTTTTCAAAAATCCTAGATTTAGAGGCAATAAGCATTCCCTCTTCTTACCAGTGACTGGAGAAGAATGCTTCTAATTCTGGTGTCTTACTTGAGGAAATTGCATAAGATCTGCTATAATTTTATCAATAAAAATTTGTGTTAAATATATGAACTGAGAAGTTTACTTAGACCTTGGCTGTGTTGGGGCCCCATTCATTTCCCCTGATATCTACTTTGGTGTTATGACAATGATTCCTTTGCCGTACTTCATAAATCTAATAAGTATTTAATCAATAAATCAAGTTGTCTATATATGTGCATACATATTGTTTAAAAGAAAATACATTGAATAAATGATGTTCATGGAAACATTTTCTAAGAAATCTGGCTTTAAATATAAAATGTTTTTTATAAAATGATCTACATAATTGAGCACAGACAACATAGTTTGTTTAAATATCATGATACTAAAATAACTTGATCCAAAATTCTGACAAGAAATCAATAGGGCAATAAAATAGAAATTTTAATTCAGCAACAATAATGTTCTTCACATGGGATCTCTTCATGTCAGTTAAATACCAATGAGGGTAACCACTTCTAAGTAAAATAATAGTTACTGAGTAGAAGTCTATATCAGTTTCAGGCTAAATTGCTAAATTAAAAAGGATATGACTCCAGTATAAGAACTGGCAATAGGGGCTTCCTGTCACTTGTTCAGGTGCCACTTCAATTCACAACCAAACAGAGCCACAGAGTGAGGAACATTGCAATATGCTGAGAAGGACTATTCACAAGGACTGGGGATTGAGGCAAATACCAAATTTTCTCATCATCTAAATGACATAAATTTATAAAATGCCCGTCTAAAGATTGCTTGTCTTTTATATTAAAGCTCTACATTTCCAAGAGGTTACCATCAAGTAATTCATGGCATTGAATTCAGAGCTTTGATTTACTCATCGTGCCTTAGAGATAAATGGTTATGACTCAGTCATTGGATTTAAAGTCCTTTACAAAAACATAACTTGATTAATACATTAAGCAACTCATCACAATGAAAAATGGTAAAATACAGAAAAGTTGTAGAAAGCACCACTAGCAATGTGACCACTTTTTCTATTCATCCTTTTTCTGTAACAGATAATAAATCACTAATCCTTTGCTTATTTATCTATATTTCTGCACTTTCCATAAATTGAGATATTTTAGAGATAAGCAATTGAAAAGACTGTGTGTATATATATACACACACATTTGAAAATCTAAGATCCTGCCTCCAGAAACAGAAGAAGTTTCCTGTGAAGTGGTTCTTAGTGTTATTGAAAGTTGCACTTTGCTCTAAAGTTCCTAAAATCTAATTTAATTTCTAAGTGTTTCAGAAACTAAGGTAAAAAGGAAAATATTTTATGGTGCATAACTTTCATTTTCCTATAAAGTATAATTTGAAAATTAGTCTCCAGAAATAACTTTTTCTCCCAGAAACTAAGATCAAATAGTGGATTAATCTTAGATTGCACTATTTCTCAGAATTAATTTTTAGAGAGTGCAGAAAATAATTTTTTTGTTATAGATTCAAACAATTTTAAAGCCAAAAGTAATTTTGAAGACCATCTATTTCTACCTGATGTTTCACGAACAGTTGAACTGAGTCTATGAAAAATAGATAGATTTTCTAAGAACATTCATCTGATCAGCAGTAGAAGCTCACCTGGAAGTCTTTAGTTCCTGATCTCCATTATACTCCACGTTTATCCTGCCTTATTTAGTCTCAAATCTTAACAGTGCAGCTCAGTGTTCCTGTCTACCCAGCTTGTTCTTCTCTCTCCAACTTGTCTTAAAGTCTGGCAAATAAGTCACTGCAGTTGCTTTTATGTAACTGATCCCATTATTCAATTGTGGCGTAACTTTCCTCTCCCTATAAACAACGTCAACTCAGCTTCCCACAAAACATTTTTTTTTCTTTTACTTTTAGATTCTAAGTCTTGTCTCTGTCTTTTTTTAACTGCATTAAAACATGTTGGCTTCCCCCTCCTAGATAGCCCACCTGTCCCAGACCCAAATTTTTCCATTTATTGTTATTATTACTGTATTTTTATCCATATGGGTAAAAACCTTTATTGGTAAATCTATGTATAGATTGTCTATGGAATGGCTTAGCATTGTTCAGGACAAAATGTTAACATCTATATTAGAATGCCAGAACTCAGAATGAATTGTATTAGCTTCTCTTGTATCTACACTTCACCTTGCCATGAGAAGACCAGGTAAATTAATCTTTCAGCATTCAGCAAGTGTTATGATGTGTTGACTATGTTTAAGGATGTCCACAGTGGAGAATAATACAAGCAGTAAATAATCTATATCACCAAACAGAAAACTAACTCAACAAGGTAAGATTTAGATATATGTCATGAAAAAGTTAACAGCTAAAAATTATGCGGGAAGAGAGGGGGAGTCTGTTACATCTGCTGAAGGTAAAGAGAGTAATTACAGGCTGGGCAGTTTTTTCACATTACTATTTCAGTGACTGAAATGACAGTTATGTAAGATTGAGATGAAGTACCATTTCTTCCTGTCTTCCAATGGAAGCAACTTTTATGCATCTCTTTCCCATGAAATATGATGATAATTGTGAAGATACTGGCAAGCTTTTGGTTTATTGTCTAATATTCTCTTTGGGCATTTCCATACTAGTGTTATCTGATAAAGTTTGTAGATACTTAATGTCTACAAAACAGCTCCAATATGAATTGAATAAGCTCCTAGTGGATAATATGTAAGTGACAGTCTAGACCAGGTGTGCCTCATCTCTGTGGACCAAATACTACCACATTTTCACCTTTTTTTCCCCATTTATTTATTTTATTGCATTTTAGGTTTTGGGGTACATGTGAAGAACATGCAAGATTGTTGCATAGGTACACACGTGGCAGTGTGATTTGCTGCCTTCCTCCCTATCACCTACATCTGGCATCTCTCCCCTTGCTATCTCTCCCCAGCTCCCCACCCCCCACCATACCTCCCCTATTTCCCCACAACTGACCCCAGTGTGTAGTGTTCCCCTCCCTGTGTCCATGTGTTCTCGTTGTTCAACACCCGCCTATTAGTGAGAACATGCGGTGTTTGATCTTCTGTTCTTCTGTCAGTTTGCTGAGAATGATGGTTTCCAGGTTCATCCATGTCCCTACAAAGGACACAAACTCATCATTTTTGATGGCTGAATAATATCCCATGGTGTATATGTGCCACATTTTCCCTGTCCAGTCGATCACCAAATGAAGCTTTTGAGACCATGAAACAATACTGACTGGTCAAAATGTGATCATCATCTTTTATTCCTTCTCAAATGTGACACCAAATAACACCTCATTAATACCTATATTGCTCCAGCTTTTGTTGTAACAGTAGTAGGTTTTTATTGTCTTAACAAACTTGGCCCCAAGGTTAACACATAACCAAGGAGTTACCTTGACGTAATTGTGTCTGCAGGGACCAACAGAGGAACCAGCCAGAGTTGGGGCAAGAGATGGAGACTGGAAGAGGGTTCTTGGCTGTTTTATTATTTCCAGCGGAAATATCTAATGAAGCAGTCTTTGTTGTTCTGTTTAACCTATTTTTCAGATATTAAAGATAATTTTATTCCTAATATATTTATAAAATAATTTAAACCAGGGAATTTGCAGCAAGTGGTTTGCAAATATGTGTTCCATTTCTTTCCCACAGATAAGCCCTTCTAAACATGTCTTTGGTGAACCTCAGTGAGGCAACCTCAGGGTCAGTGTCAGTCAACCTCACCTTCCTCACAAAAGAGGGAGATAATGGAAGAAAGGGGTTATGGTTTTAGATGACTTACACAGACATTTTCCGAAAGTTTTTCCTTGCACACACACACACACACACACACACACACACACACGGTACGTTCAAAGCAAGTTTTACTTTTCTAATGCACAGAGATAAAATTTCTCCTATGTAGGTATATCCAATTTAACTCTTGCCCTTGATGAACTCTTTTATTAATCACAATGTGTTGTTTAGGAGGGGACATCTTATACTTTTGGTTTCCTATAGCTTTCTTTGAAAGGTCATCTCAAGGACGTCAAGAAAGCATAAATGGGGGAACTCGAACAGTAGGGAGAACACAGAGATGAGTGAAAAACTTTAACACTGTTAACAATCTGCCCATTTCCACCTTAAGCTAGCCTTACCTACTCAATGAAGTGTTCTGTATATAAAGCAAAACAAAAGTTTCATTCAAATATGCATATAATGAATCAATATTTGTGCATGTTGTTGGTGGTGATGGTAATGATGATGATATGAAATGCTAAAAAAATGTAGGGATCATAAATCCCAAATAGGCACAAGCATCTATCTTTTAAGAAAATGCTCTGTCTTAAGGTTAATGCCTTGACCTTGTTCCTTTCAGTGACTTTTGCTTTGAAAAGTCCTTGCAAATTTTGCTTACAGTGAACCTTAGAGTTTTCCTGCACAGATAGCCTTCCCAGGATATCAACATCTTCAAGTTGACCTTGACATCATTCAGGTGGCAACATTATACCCTTGACATACATACAAGAAAGGCTATACATGACTACACAGTAACCTCGTATTCAAGTTTGGCAGTATATCATCTTAAAATGTTACAGTAAAAGATATTCTGGATTTCATGTATCTATCATGTGTGGCTGGATTCCACAGTACTTTCCCACTTCAAGTCTGGCCATATTTAGGCGAGAACAGCAATTTGAAACGGGAAAACACTAAACTTTCCAAATGTTAAAATTTTATATTTTAAAAAATTTGGTCACAGGTCATAGGATTTGTTTCTAACATTTCTTAACTTTTAATTAATAGAAATAGTTAGAAAAAATATCCTTTATTCAGTTACCTTATATTTAAAATACCATAATTCTGATAAAGTGTAATTTTCAGCTTGCTGAGAATGGAAGAAAGTATCATGACAAAATCAATCAAAATGAAAATATAGTAAATCACTAATTGTGAGTCAGAGGGATCTCTAACCTCTAATACTCAAAACCCAATTCTTTGTGAATAGTTCTTAAGCCAGGAATACTAAACTGTTGATGTATGTCAGCACTTTGTCTAAAAAACATAACATAATGTGTACTTGGGGACTTGGGAATAGCTTTTTAAAAAAAATTAAAAAAAAAAAGATTGCTGTCACCCAATTTCCCACCACAATAAAAACTCGGTTTCTAGACATGGTACAATAGCACACTGTTGCTATAATTACAACTCATGTCACTCTTGGCAAGTCTACTGGGTTTTCCATCTGTTTGTCAACAGCATCCTTGAAGTAGGATATTGCAGTTAAGCACACAAAGCTTCCATGGTCTCATTGTTACTGTAGGTCAGCAGGAAATGTTCTCTGAACTCAGCTCTTAAAATGTAGTGGGAATGGAGTTGAGTGCAAATGACCAGTCAGTTACTAGGCTCTTATTTCTTGGGACAGATGCCTGAGTTCTGGTACCAAGAACAGCAACTGCGTTGTAGAAATCCCAGTCAGCACTAGCATATTCACATGGAAGCAATAAGGGCTTCTAACGATATATGTATAAAGCATCCTCTCAGTGGAAAAACTGCAACAATATTTAAGAAAGAAAACAATTCATGCTTTGTATGTCAATGTAAGGTAGCATTTAATATATGGCATAGGAATGGAGAAATTATGTACCACGAACTTCAAAGTAAATAAGATTAATTCCACCTGGGAAGACTTAAAGAGTCATCATGAAAAAGATAAAATTTGATGTATGTTTTAGAGAATAGAAATGCCAAATATGTTTCTGTGAAACTTGCATTTGTTTGTATGGAAAGTTTAGGAAATGTGCTCTGGGCAGTTTCTCTTATGTAAATCAAGAATGGGAGTAGGATTGATGCTAACTTTTGTGGACCTATAAATAGTCCAAGCAGGCTTATCCAGGGGATTCATTTCATGAGAAGGATAAGAGGCTTGAAGGTTTGTTTGGGAATGATGGTACAAAACCTATTATTTGGGAGAAGTCTAACGTGTGTGATAAAAATTAATCTAACTAGTGCTTTAGAATGATTAATGGGTACATTGGCTAAAAAGTGAAGACAGGGCATTAGTTCTGTATTCTGCATATGAGATCATAGTGATTTGAATCAAAGTGTTGGTGACAGATATTGAAAAAAGAAAGAGAAGCTAAAGAAATTTCAGAGTAAAAATTATAAGCAAACAGCAGCAGTTATAAGTAGAGATTAGACTTATCAATGAAGAAACCATAAAAAAGTTAGAAGTCTGTATGGATAAATGTTATTTTTGATGAACAGTTGAATTGTGGTTTAGATAAGGATTTAGAAAATGATGTTAATCTCTGTCTTGGGTTTTAAGTCTACATTTCTTTTTGTCTTTTATGCCCTTACTTATTTTTAAACACTGATGAAAATTGTCTCTGTACTAACAAGAAAAACACTATTTGAGGTTTTTTAATGTGTTGACATATACCTTCGATTTAGTATTTCATTGCATTACTACAGCCTATGAAAGCATCTTCTCGATACCAAAAAATTTCCCTACAACAGTAATAGCTGCAAAATTTATAAAAATGCTAATTTAAGTAATTAGGAAATTAGAAAGAGAAACAGACTATGTTCATGAAGAAAAAAGAATGAGTGATGAAAAAATACTTTGTATTTGCAATTCCTTTATTATTTAGATTAAAATGTACTCTATTATATTGGATATGTATTTAAATTCTATTATTGCCTTTTTCATTTTTTATCATTCTCTGTCTTATTCATATATGTATACATCTAACTCAGTCTTTTAAAATTTACCTTTTTTTTTTTTTTTTTTTTTTTTGCTGCGTTCAAATGCAGCAATCATAAAATAGAGCCAAAATTCTTAACTCAAAATCAGTAGAATAAGGTAGACAGTTCACCTGAGATCAGAAGTTTGAGACCAGCCTGGCCAACATGGTGAAACCCCATCTCTACTAAAAATACAAAATTAGCCCAGTGTGGTGGCACATACCTGTAGTCCCAGCTACTAGGAAGGCTGAAGCAAAAGAATTGCTTGAACCTGTGTGGCAGAGGTTACAGTGAGCTGAGATTGTATCACTGCCCTCCAGCCTGGGCAACAGAGTGAGTCCCTGTCAGAAAGAAGAAAAAAGAAAGGAAGGAAAGAAAGAAAGAAAGAAAGGAAGAAAGGAAAGAAAGAAAGAAAGAAAGAAAGAAAGAAAGAAAGAAAGAAAGAAAGAAAGAAAGACAGACAGAAAGAAAGAAAGAAAGACAGAAAGAAAGAAAGAAAGAAGGAAAGAAAGAGAGAGAGAGAGAGAAAGAAAGAAAGAAGGAAAAAAAGAAAGTGAGAGAGAGAAAATGAGAGAGAGAGAGAGAAAGAAAGGAAGAAAGGAAGAAAAGAAAGGTATCAGGGGCCGGGCGCGGTGGCTCAAGCCTGTAATCCCAGCACTTTGGGAGGCCGAGGCGGGTGGATCACGAGGTCAAGAGATCGAGACCATCCTCTTCAACATGGTGAAACCCCGTCTCTACTAAAAATACAAAACATTAGCTGGGCATGGTGGCGCGTGCCTGTAATCCCAGCTACTTAGGAGGCTGAGGCAGGAGAATTGCCTGAACCCAGGAGGTGGAGGTTGCGGTGAGCCGAGATCGTGCCATTGCACTCCAGCCTGGGTAACATGAGTGAAACTCCGTCTAAAAAA
>NW_022436997.1:5980108-6002006 GCF_009761245.1 Sapajus apella
AAAAAAAAAAAAAAAAAAAAAAAAGAAAGAAAGGTATCAGTAAACAACTGATGCCTAGGGTACTTGGGAGAAAGTATGCAAACTTTTTGTCTGGGCATCAGTTTCCCGGGCAGATCTTTCTGCAGATTACCAAAATACTCTTCATTTTTTGTATGATTCCATATTTTTCCATGTACAACTCACAACATGAACATGGATTTTAACCTTCTTATGAAGCGGGGAATAGTATTTTGTCTCTGTAAATGGTTAAGTAGTATTGGCAATTAAATTCTAAGAGCTAACTCCCAAAGACCCCCGTTGACGTTTCCCACTCTAACCACAGGTCCAGTCCAGCACATAGAATTTGTGACTGTCCTCTGTTACAATATTATTTATTTGAAATTCCTCTCCTACTGGGTTGGCTCATTATGTGAAGTATTGTTTGATGCCATAGTGAAAAGAGTTACTTTAGTACAAATTTCCTCCTTTAATTAACCCTTTACCTGCACTCCTGTCCTCTTTCCTCCTCAACATATTGGCTGCATCAGATGCTCCCATTATTTCATGTAGCTTTTATATTTCCCTTCCTAACAAATATTTTCTGTAAGCATTTACATTTCCTCAGGCCTCACATCTTAAAAACACTGCAAAATAGAATCCCTCTCTTGAGCCACACATTTCCCCATAAAGCATTATTTTGTATCTCCCTTTTAAAGTCAGAACTTTCCAGTTGTCGGAAGATATAAGCTTTACTTTCTCATCTTCCATTGCATAATCACCAATTGCATTGAAATTCCATTCTGTTCCTACTCTACCAATAAATCTACCCTTTCCAAGAATACCAGGTGCCTCCCTGTTGTTGAATCAAATGGGTAATGATCTCAGTTCTAGCATTACTTGATTTCTAGGTTATATTTGGCACTGTTGGCATTTCTCCTCCTTCTTCCAATTCTTTCTTCCTATAACTCTTGTAACATTTCTGATTTATTTTGTGTTGCTACATGTGACTATTTTCTATTATTACATGTGATTGGTCCTTCCCAGTCTCATTCGCAGGCTTCTCTTCCTCTGGGCATTTGTAAAACTGTTGTGTTCTTTAAGGTTAAATCCTAGACCCACCTTTCTTCACACTCTTCACAATTTCCTTTGTCACATTTAGCAATCCCCAAAGACGGGGAAAACAATAGGAGCAGCTGGAAGATAGCATGACAGCAGTGCAGGTGAAGACATTTGGAAGACTTAGAGATAGTTATGCTATTTGCTGCATCGCTGTTCTATTTAGTGAGATAGAAAATATGATAGGAGGGCTGGGTACAGTGGCTCATGCATCTAATCCCAGCACTCTGGGAAGCCGAGGAGGGTATATTATGAGCTTTGAGACCAGTCTGGACAACATAGTGAGAACCAATATCCATAAAGAATAAATTTAAAAAAAAAAATTAGCCAGATATAGCCCTGGTGTTTATGGTTGTTCCTTCAGAGCCAGTGGCCCCAAAACTTTATATCACATGAATGGTATAAAGCACTTAGTGGGTGCTCACTAAATTTTGCTGAAAAAATGAATAGATGAAATTGTGCTGTTTTTATCATTGCTGCTGTTGTGGAATATGCAATACTTAATACGACCTTCATTACTCTGAATTCTCATCCTGTCTCCTTGAGATAATGAGATCTGCAGAAAGTTCACTGTTTAGAGAACAAATAAGGTTGTTCTCATCCTCCTGCCCACCCCTCAAAAAGTCATCCTTAATTCTGCTGGGTATTTTGTTATTACAAAGAAATGCATTTAATCAAATACTTTCTGCACATGGGACACAGACAGTCAATATGTGGTAAACAAATTTGTTTCAATATAAAGTGGGGACACTGTGTTTCTGAGAAATGCATTGATCTCAAATGGCAGAGTCAGTCTTCTTTTGTGAGAAGAAATTTTTCAAATAAAGCTACTTGAGTGTTTGAAGGTGTCAACACTTTGATGTTTCAAAGCCTCAATTATTCAGGTACCACAGAGCTGAGCATTGTATGTCTGCCAATGTCACATTTAAAAAGCTCAGATGACTAAGATACCATGTTCTGTTCAAGTCTTCTGATATTTGAAATTAAGAGAGGAGCCCTTTTATTTCAGCAACTCCTAAAGCCTTCCCATTCTTCACGCTGTGGCTCTGAAACTCAGCATTCATTTAATGCTTGCTTGTAATTTGAATACGTTGTTAATGGAGTGGACAACTTCCGAGGTTGGAAGTTCAACATACACTCTAGGGCAGAGGAAAACTTTTGATATTCCTAAGATTGATTGCTGAATCAAGGGACTGATTTGGAGCCAGTGTTGTATTAGAGAAGTTATCCAAGAGGAGTGCATAAAATGTTTTTATTTTCTGCAGCATCTGCCCAAGCTACAACTGTGCTTCAGCATACGGCAGTCACAAAATATGCTGCCCTCCTCCCAAAGGGGTTTGATAATCTTTCTCATGAAATTAGTGCATATACTGTGATTTTATAACAACATTATAAAACATTGCTTTATACCATTCATGCAATGTAAAGCTTCGGGGCCACTGAGTCTGAAGCAACAACCATCAATCCCAAGGCTACATCACCTTTTGTATGCCAGACAAATACTTTTATATACATTCCTAGTGTAATTTGTTTCAAAAGGTAGAGTTTCCTCACCTCAAAGAACATGTTATTTGCATTGGTCTGAAGTTGCCTGAAAATGGCATTTAGATTGAACAGATCTTGTAGTAAAAATTAATTTTAAGTATTTGGGGGAAATTATACAGGAAGCATATTAGATATGTGTTCAGTAATACTGACAAATGAAGCAGTGGTCTCCACCTTTGGAATTCAGTGCCCTGAAAAATCCAGTTTTTGATAGGTACTTTATGGGAAATTGTTTGATTAGGAAATTTAAAAAGTATTTACAGTAAACATTAGTGTATGATGATTTTTTTCTAAACACAATTTTCAAAAATGTCTACAATTAAACATTCAAATTATCTACCATTATTTTTGATGCCATACTGAAGTATTTGCTAGTTCCAGATGCATTTTCCTACCTTTGAGATTCTGTTCACCATAATTCTCAGATCCACATCAGCTTCTCTCCTGTAGTAGACCTCACCTACTCCTTGGGAATGTGCTAGAACGACCCTTTTATGAAGGATTTTCTTACTATCCAAACCAGAATATTCTCTTGTGCCTCACATTTATATTACTCACCATCCGCCACATTTATTTGGCATTAAGGCATCCATTGCCTTGTGACATCTGTTCTATTTTTAGCTGATATTGCTGTTGACCTTTTTATGTACATACCTTGTCTTTCTAACTAGATGGAATGCTCCTTGAGGACAGGGTCATGAATTGAATCATAGATTCTTACACCTCGAAGAAACTTTAAAGATCAAACAGTTCAACACCTCATTTTATAAATGACAAAAAAGAGTCTGCTGGAATTTAAATAACTGATTTAAGGTCAAACAATCATTTAGTTAGACGGCCAGTAATAGAGTTACTGGCTTAAAATATCCTACTGTCCACAGTGTGCTCCACTATAACTTTCAAAATGTATTGGAACTGAATTGGGCATTTGTAATCCAACCTCCTCAATTTATGGAGTGGGAAACTGAAACTCAGAGAGTCAGTGAAATATTTGCCTATAACATAAATTGAGTTAATTCTAGCAGTCCTGGGGCTACAATTCAGATTTTCTGTTAGTACAATGCTTTGCCCACTGACCTAAACTCCCTTCATCTTGTGTATTTCTCAAAGTTCTGTATACAGCATAAATATTAAGCATCTCCTAACATTTCTATATAAATGATGTAATTGTCTTTTATACACAACTTGGATCTCCTAAGAAAAAGCAGAGTAGAATACAGAGAAAGACTAGCTGAAAAAAATGGATAAATTCAGGGATACCACGGTTTGTTGAAAAATATGCCTCCTTCTCTGTGGGGTTTTCTGAAGTCAGATCCTCACCTGTTTGTTTATACCAGCATGTCTATTTTTTTCACAGAACACTCAATCTGTTTCAGGTGGGGTTTTCTGTTCCTTTTCAGCTTATCTTCACCCAGTGGCTTCTGCTTAAGTATGAATACTTCTTACTTTCCGAATCTCACATGCAGAAAAAGTCTATACCAGGAGTACATAATCCTTTGCCAAGTGAAGTGCGTGAGAGCATACCAGTTGTCATCATCATGACAATGCACTTGGCTGCCAGAAACACCTAAAGTGTTCAGGGTTTTTATATTAATATCATAAAATAAAAACTCAACCTTTGTAACTCCCAAAAGTCCATCATTCTTTCCACTTAAACTTGATTTATAAATTTGTTTTGTTAATCCCTTATGTTTAATAAAACTGGGTACTGGATTCAGAAATTTACCGTGATCCTGAGAACGAACTGCATCTTATAAAAAGAAGCAGCTCTGTCACTGATTAACTGGGCAATTTTAACCAAGTCATAAATATCTCCGGGCTTGTTCCTTCATCTGACTAAAACAAACAAAAGCAGACAAACAAACAAAAATGAAAATGTTTGACTAACTGATCTCTGCTCTTTCTCTCTTAATAGGTGGATCAAAATGGTATACTAAAAATATAAATCTCCTTTTCCCCTTGACAAAAACATTGAAAATGGTAGAAAAGTTATTTTTTACATTTAAATCCAAGGAGTTCTCGTAATAATGAAAGTTATATTTGGAATGCCAGAAGATGTTAGGAGATCTTGGAAGACAGCAGCTAACATTTGTGGAGGATTTACAGTTGCTTTATCTCATTATTCTAGCACCGCAATTCTATGAGAATATAGCTATTATCTTCATTTTATAGATGAAACATTTGAAGCCCTGGGTTTGAAATAATATGTTCCAGAATGTTCAGTGAGTTAGTAACAAGCTGTGCTTTGCAGTCAGATTCAGATTTCAGAACCTGTACTCTCATGCTCTCAACGCTTGTTTCCAACTCTCTCTCAGGGACACTCTCTCTCTGGAAACCCATGTGTTCAGGCTGCTGTAGAAAGGAGATCAGAATGCCCTAAAACTTCCCTCCTCACAGAAGAAAACGACGTCAGCATAAAAACGTGTCCAAACTCACACTATAAAGAACTAGAAAGCAGGTTGGAGGGTGGACTTCTGTGGATATGAAGTGTATGGTTAAAACTCACGTAATCATTAGCAATTCTACTTGAAACATCAGGATGCAAGATCTAAGCCTGATGTTTATTTTCAGTGAGCATATTCATTCTCTTTATTCCAGTCTCAGTTGACATTTTGTTTTCTGTGCATTACATGCTGGCACCATTTTTGCCCATTTCCTAGTGTCCCTTACCTTCCTTTGAATAATTCACTGAAGAATAATTGAGAACTTCATTGTATGTCTATCACTGCACTAGCTTCTAGCTACCAGAAAAGCAAAATAAATATGTGGCAAACACTTAAAGAATTCACAAATTTTATGATTTATCTGGAGAAAGAAAGCCTTTGCTAGAGGACAATCACACTGTGGCATGAAAACTTGAGTATGATCTTAAGTTTTTATTGGTGCTTTTTTTGTTTGTTTGTTTGTTTTTGAGATGTCGCTCAGACTGGAGTGCGGTGGCATGACTTTGGCTCACTTCAGCCTACGCCTCCCAAATTCAAGCTATTCTCCTGCCTCAACCTCCCAAGTAGCTGGGAATAAAGACATGTGCCACCAGGCTCAGCTAATTTTTTGTATTTTTTGGTAGAGACAGGGTTTTGCCTTGTTTGCCAGGCTGGTCTCAAACTCCTGACCTCAGGTAATTACCCTCCTCAGCCTCCCATAGTGCAAGGAATGCAGGCATGAGCCACGGCTGTTACGCTGTAAATTCCATGATTGGAATGTTGATCCAAATGTCATATAGCTATGTCTCTGATATTAAGATTCACCTAATTGGGTGAGGCTTAGTTGCTTTATTTGTTAAATGGGAGGATTGGACTGGTTTATCTCTAAAATTCTTCAAGTTTTTGTTACATCTTGAAGACTCAGTTTTTATTGCCTCTCTTTAGTTGCATTACATAAATAATTTTTGGTAGGTAGCATTTGGTTTTTGGTAATGTATTTGGGGTTACTCAAATAAACTGCTTAGTTTGTAGAGGCTGAGCTCTTCAGGAAGTGGTGTGGCATTTTATGGCTAAAAATATTTTTTTCTAATGACTTACTTGGGAGAAGAGGGTCAGTTTTCTGCTTGACCCTTTCCAGTGATCTTTGCCCAGTGAGGGGAACGTATAATTTTTAGGGCAACTCAATAGATGTTGAGTTCGTTCTCCTTAAAGTAAATGACAGAGTTGATGGCTGCATCCTCTAAGGTCTATGCTGTTTATTGATTACCTTTTCTTTAAATGTCCAGTATATTCATATTTTTATCCATTTCATTTTGGTTTTAAATGTCTTACTTATTTGTTCCTTTATCTTGATTTGTCCTGTCTTTCTCTCCCACATCATATTTAATATCTGAGGGTTCTTAAATCTTAGCTATTGTTTTGGCACTACTCAAAAGAAGTTGAGTGTAAATTTGCTCTTTTCTATTGTAATTGTCCTTGCTCAAAGCCTTTGATGATAGATCCTCACATATTTCATTTGTTTATATGTATAAATTATTTTTAACGAATAATTTTGGATTCTTAGCTTTCACATTATACGTTTTCATTTTGAGGTTCACCTGTATCAGGTGCTTACCTTCTATGACTTTGGATTTAGACATAGGAACACAATACATGTTCACTCTAGCTGTGCATATACTTCAAGGTATGAAGCCTTGATAGTTTTGTTAAATCGAGTTTATTATTATTATTTTTTATTTTTAATGCCATCCATCAGAATGGAAGAGTTTATTTGGAATGACAAAAAAGAGTATTTGACAAAATTTCCAGCTTAAGACTATAAAATAAATCCCAGGAAGAAGTATACTAATACTTCATATTAATATATGAATAAATATTTCATAATATATAAATACTTCATATATTAATATGAAGTATTAATATATTTCTTCAAAATTGATTAGCTCAACCAGGCAGTGAGTTCAGCATAGCCACTGAGGGATTCCCTAATATTCTGTGGCTAGTAATACAAAACCATGACTTGCCATTTTTAAAAATAATTTAGCGCCAAGGTTTGAATTGCTAATCAGAAAAATGTGAAGATTAAGATAAATTATAAATATATTTTGTCAACTCTCTTTTCATTTTATTTCAACTCTCAACTTATTGAATCCATGCTTCTGTGTACTAAGAGGCTAAATTTGTCTAAACTAGAGACCATCTACAAATTTACCCTAAAAGAACTATTTCAATAAAGAAGAGAGATATTTTTGATTTATTGCATTCTCTCTCTCTCTCTCTAAAAAAATAAAAAAGCTTAGTTAATTAAAAAAGCTTCGGGTCACTATAAGTTTTAATTAATTTTTAGCCATAATTTTAGATTGCTAAAGAGGCCAGGACAAGGTGGAAAATAAATGTAGCCAAGAAGCTAGAGCCACTTTAACACTCCTGCTTTATTAAAATCTATTCAAGTCTTTGATGGTCTATGAAATCATAGAGTTCTATCAGTTATGATCTCAAAAGATTTCCGAAACATTTTTTAAGCGAGAAGTAAGTAAATTATGGGTTTGTCTTTTAAAATGTGTTTTATTATGTCATTACTTCAAATAATGTCAGTAACTCAGTACCAGTTTGAATGGTTATGGAACATTTGTAATTCAAGGGGGTGTGATTATCATTGTATATTCTGGTATAAAAAAAGACTTTAGCCAGATTACTTTTTATCGGCTCATGAATTTAGATGCAGTTCTTTTAGTTACATAATGCAGCTGTCTAGGGGTAGATATATGCAACTCTCCAGATTGGCTGCCATTGAAAACTTGTAGTCTGAAATTTGATAGTTCAGGGTGGGGAGGGATTGCAGGCTCCTATGGGGAAAACATTTTGAAACAAGTAGCTACAACAATAACAAAAAAATGAGATTCGAGTTAGCTGTTTCCCAGGTGATGTTTTTATTCTCCCTCTATACATACAATATAGGTGAAAAAGCAGCCCTCTTTGCATTTATTTGTACTGTCAGTCTGAATATGATAAATGTCAATTTCTCCAAACATCCAACAAATTAAGGCCTCCTTGCCACAAAGAATCATTCACTTAACTGCCAAATTCATGGTCTCCATCTAATCTGGTTTTATTAGCATTAGCTGTCAGCAATTCTGAATCTATCAGATAATAAAGAATGATGCTTTCTCCTTTCATTAATGCTTACTTAAGAAAATAATTCCTTATCTTCAAAGGCTAAACAAGCACAGTGTATGCTTACTCTTCTTTTAAAGAAAAGGTGTACAATGAATAAAAATAGACAAAGTCGTTTAAAAGATTTGATGACACCCTCTGAATCAGGGGTCCCCCACCTCCCAGGCTGCAGACCGGTACTGGTCCGTGGCCTGTTAGGAACTGGGCTGCACAGCAGGAGGTGAGTGGTGGGCAAGCTAGCATTGCCACTTGAGCTTTGCATCCTTTCAGATCTTCACTGGCATTAGATTCCCATAAAAGTGTGAACCCTATTGTGAACTGTGCATGGAAGCGATTTAGATTGTGCACTCCTTTTGCGAATCTAATGCCTGATGATCTCAGGTAGAACAGTGACTTCCCAAAATCATCCCCCACTGCATCCATGGAAAAGTTGTCTTCTATGAAACTGATCCCTGGTGCCAAAAAGGGTAGGGACCATTGCTCTGAATGATGACAGAGCACTGGTACAATGGAGGAGGACTGAGGCTCATTGTTCATTCAGCTTTTGTACCTTTTCATTATAAAAGTTTTCATGCAGTATTCTCAATCATGACTAATTGGAGGTGTGCCAACTTGAAAATAACACTATTGGAATTATTGATACTATTAACTGTTAAAGGAAAAAAAATTAGTGATATTTGCCAAAGCATGGTAAGGAAGATTCTATTGATGACCATAGTGATAGGTATAGAGACCACTGCAATAAGATTTTGCAGAGAAATTGGTCTCAAACCAAATACAGCATGGGGAGGTAGGAATTGATAGCCATGGAGCAGGGTGGGGGTCAGTGGATAGAAAATTACTAAGAGGAAGCATCAGGGGTAAGTGGCATTGTGGCTAAACTGACCTTTGAGGAGCCTTGCTGAAGACAAGCCAGGATGATCCTCCATATTTATATCAACCTGTATAGTATAGTCTATTATACCCCTGGCCTATTGATCCTCCTCCATTACTAGAAACCTATATGGAAACCTTTACAGGAGCAAACCTGTACAGCATTACAGCATGTTACTATACTCAATACTGTTGGTTGTAGGAAGATGGGGAACCCAATTAGATATCAAGGGTGCTCAGATATCAAGGTGAAAGGTTCTTGCCAAATTAACTTGGCAGGGAGATTGACTGAAGGTTGCTCAAAGGATCTTTGTCAAATCCACATATTAGAAAGAGAAGTCATAAGAAGATTATCAGTGAGACTAGACTATAATAAAATATGACATCAGATGTGTAGCTTTAAGGTCTTGAAATCCTCAATTTGAGCCTTCTTTGAGCCTCCTTTTCTCCCATCCTTCCTCTCCTTGTAGAACCTAGTAGCCTTCTGTTCTTATACTAGATGAGAGATATCTAACGAAGGCCCAATTGATGAGAGAGGAAATCCAAGGCGAACAAGGCCTGCAAGTTTTTCTGAAGGGCAATGGAATTTGCTGCATAATAGTAGCTGGGAAATTTTAAAGCAAGCAGTAATGTCAAAGGAGAGAGCCTGAATGTTGTCAAGGAGGTAGAAATCACACATGCAAAGAAAAGAGCAAGTCCTACTGCCAAAGGATGTAAAGTGATATGCCACATGACTTTTCTGTCAGCAATGGATGCAAATATGACATTGGTCCCATAAGATTATAATACTTTATTTTTACTGTACCTTTTCTGTTTAGATACATTTAGATGCATACTTACCATTATGTTTCAGTTTCCTACAGTATTTAGTACAGTAACATGCTCTATGGGTTTGGGCTAAGGATCAATAAGCTATACCATACAGCCTAGGGGTGTAGTAAGCTATACTGTAAACGTTGTTATAAGTATGGAATATGATGTTCGCACAAGGAAATCACCTAAGGACGCATTTCTCAGAACTCCTTCCAATTGTTAAGCGATGCATATCATCATTAAAATAAGAAAAGTTGGCCGCGTGCAATGGTTCATGCCTGTAATCACAGCACTTTGGGAGGCCAAGCTGAGCAGATCATCTGAGATCAGGAGTTCAAGACCAGCCTGGCCAACATGGCAAAATCCCATCTTTACTAAAAGAACAAAAATTAGCTGGGTGTGGTGGCAGGAACCTGTAATTCCAGCCACACTGGAGACTGAGGCAGAATCACTTGAACCCGGCAGGCAGCAGGCAGAGGTTGCAGTGAGCCAGATCGCACTACTGTATTCCAGCCTGAGCAACAAGAGTGAACAATAAATAAACAAATCAACAATAAATAAATCTCAAACAAATAAATAAACAAAATAAAATCAGAAAAGTCATGTGTATTTTGCAGGACTATGTGGGCTTTGAAAACAAGCTATTTTGTTTGTATGTAATTTTGTTGCTTTGTTAGTTTTTTGCTATTATTAAGCAGGCATTCAGGTCAGAGTTATGAATATGTATATTATATGGAAATTGATCTAAGCCTTGTGAAGTTATGGTATCAGCCCTCCCTCCTTTCTTAAATTTTTATTTTTTGAGACTGGGTCTCCTCTGACACCCAGGCTGGAGTGCAGGGGCATCAACACAGTTCACTGCATGCTGGACTTCCTCAACCCAAGAGATCTATAAGTGAGAAGAAGCAGAGAAATTATTGAAAACT
Source organism: Sapajus apella (assembly GCF_009761245.1). Classification (NCBI taxonomy): domain Eukaryota; kingdom Metazoa; phylum Chordata; class Mammalia; order Primates; family Cebidae; genus Sapajus; species Sapajus apella. Next base: position 5,990,958 of record NW_022436997.1, read on the forward strand.
ATCTTAAATATAATAACTGGAGTATAGCCAATGTTAGATGGGGGCATTAAGGAAATACTGGAGAACCAGGTAAAAGATGAAGAAAGAGAATTCTGATTTTAGCCTGCAGTAATAGAAGTGTAATACCTATAAGAAGAGCAACCACTCTCCTATTTTGCTCACATAGGTGAGATCACATTGGTTGCATTAATTGCAAGGCACCATGCTCATTTCCAATTTCTGCAGTATCATAAACCATGCCTGTTAGTGTTTGAGGGCCTATTTGTCATAGCTGTAAAAACAATCATTTTCTAATGGTTAAGCACATATGTTACCTGTTAACGTATGTCTCAAAGGTGAGAATTAGACACATCACGGCGTATGAGACCTACTACCACATTTGATTGTATCTTGTAATGCCAATGCCTACATAAGGCAGGAACTTAATACATTGGTCTCTCATTTCCTCAAGGTATTGAGAGCACATGATAAGCACACCCATACCAAGGCAAGAGTAACATCATGCTATACTTTTCTCCAGTCTGTTTGTAGTTTTTAAAAGGACTACACAGAAAAGATGATAATGATTAACTGTAGAATGAAATGGTAAATTTTTAGATACCACGATATACTGCTGAAAAAAATCCTTCAAAATGTCCCTGAAATGACCCTAAGGAGGTACCTAGTTCCTCTTATTATATATAAAATGGTCCTAATAGAAACTGAGGATGTATTATGAAAAATGAGGCTGAATTTTAATAAAAACCATGTCTTTACTAATCTAAATGTTCATCCCATCAAACTGAAAAGAATGTTAATCTAAGTGTTATTCTCCTGACACTTGAAAGCCTTGATTCATTCCATTAAGATTCCTGTCTACTCTTTCAATGCCCTAAAACAACAGAGAAACTGTGTTTATTTTGTAAGCAAATAAGGAATTTTTTGAATGCAACCTTTATAGGGAATGTTTCCATATATTTATAAAATAGAAGAAAGTCCCCACCATAATAAAACATCAATATAACCAATAATTGTACAATTTAAGATATTGGCTGGTAGAATAATGTTCTTTTCTCAATTCAATCAGAGTAATTATAGATTAAAAATATATGCATAATGTTTTGTTGGGTTCTCCACAATATAGTATCCACTTTCAAGGTGCATAAACTCTGCTTGAGGAATCCAGATATTATAATACATTCAGGCAAATCATCATATAAAGCAGTGTAAAATAAATGTTATATGTAATTCATTATTCACAAAAACAACTATCCTAACATTTGCAGGGTGAAAAGCAAGCATACAAATGGAGACCCATATACAATGTGTGTAAGTATTTAAAAGGTATATGCCCTCATAACAATGAAGAGGGACAAGTTTGACTTTGGGATTTTCAGAGTCCTTGTAGACCCTTTAGGATGCTGGGCCCAGAGAGAGCCCACTAACAGCCTGTCTTCTAGTGCAGTCTGGTTTTTTTTTTATGCATTTCTGGCTCTGTAGCATACTTCAAGTGACACCTCTTCTACCAGAATATAGCTACTACGTTAGTCCACATATTTAAGATCCTTCCTCACTCTGCACAAACCATGAATCTTTTGTCAATGCACATGCTGGTGGTGGGAGCTACATTCTGAAAGGAGGGTCTGGCGAAGAGACCGGCTTTCTTTCTGCCTGAATTGAATATAGAAGAAGATCTCAAAAAGTCAGCTGGAGTTGTCCGTGGTAAACAGCAAAAATCATCATCAAAACCATGAATAAAGATATTATTGTATTAAATATTGAGGCTGTAGGTGCCTTTCTTTTTAAATTGACTCACGAGAGCAGAGAGTTCATATTAGAAAACAACAGTAATTAAGACAATAGCTGCACAATTATGTTACAAAGAAAATCTTTGGAGTTAAAGTAAAAATTTCACCACAATCAAATTCTAGACTAAGTTTTCACCCTCACTGACCATTGTTTTCTTGTCCTTTAATTCTTTTTTTTTCCATTTCCTGGGCAAACAATGTTATTTTACTTGACAATAAAATTTAGCATTTAAATCTAGGAAAAGCTTAGATAGATATGTCAATACACATTTATATTCCATATAACCTTTCACATAAGCTTAACTCACTATTTTTCACTCATGCAATTTTTGACCTTCACATTTTAAGTTATGATGTTTCTACAGGTCAAATATATATACCTCATGTGCTATTTAGCAAGGCTTACAAACTTTTATAGTTCATCTCAAATACTGACAAATAATAGAAACCTTTTTAATTTCCATGGAAAAATAAATGGGTCTTTCTTCTCATAAGATTGTGTTTGAATCATCCCACATATCTAAATAGATCTTATAACTATTGTATTGTCAATGCCTTAAAGGCAAAGATCATGTCATATATGCAAATACCAAAGCACTTGACATAGTCTCTGATATATTAAGAATAATTATCAATGCAGTTAGTAGTTACTTAATGAAACTAAGGATGATGAACAATCTAATTAATGTTGGTATAATAAATGATGTCATAAGCTTTTAAGTAATTAAGCCCTGTGGAACAAACAAAGGTCATGGGGCATTTACTTCCCGAATCAAGTTTCTTAAAAATTCCCAGAAAATAGTTAATCTCTTTATTGTATGTCTTATATTCTGCAACAAATCCTAAAAGATTATTCATCCCAGGAACTTAGTACTGTTTCAGCATGGCTATAGAGTTGGTTTGAGGAAGATCCCACTGTAGTTTATGGTGACTTCTCTACTTTATGTCCCATTTATTATAGATTCCACCTTATTTAAGGAAAACCACCAACAAACTGAAATGCTGCCTGTCACTCTGTTACAAACTTCACAGAGCTTCAGCCATGACAGCAAACATCAACAAGCTCCATGAAGTGATTGGCACTGCCCATCAATCATGGCTCCAGAGCAAAGTGAAGAGGAGGTTTTTCTTTATAGTGAATATACTAGAGAGAAAACATGGTCATTTGGAGTTGGTTTGTCTATAAATATCATGCCTCAATCCCGTCAACACAAATGACTTCCACCTATTATTCATTTCTTTTTTTATGAATTGTTTGTTTTACTTCATCAAAGATAATAAAATATTAAGTGGCACAACCAGGTGTGAGACCAGAAGGTAGTAACCCTGGTGATAATGCTGCTGCAATGAGTGTGTTCAATAAGTGAGGATCGTAGGTATAAGGTTAATTTGCTTTTGCTTCTAAATTTTTATAAAAATTGGATACAGGTATAAAATATCACAATGCAGGATTTTTAATTTTCAACTATCACTTTCCATGAAGTTTTTCCCAAACTGTAATTTTTTGACATTAAGGACATTGCCTCTTATTGCTTTATATTACTTTCCTCTTTTTTACTTTGGCAGGGATTGAGATTTTTAAATAGAATTTTCATTTCCTTTTGTAGGAACAGGTCTAGAATTTTTACTGGCTGGGCACAGTGGCTTAAGCCTGTAATCCCACAGCCCTTTGAGAGGCGGAGGCCTATGGATGACCTGAGGTCAGGAGTTTGAGACCAGCCTGACCAATGTGATGAAATCACTTCACTATTATTACTACTACTAATAATACAAAATTAGCTGGGTGTGGTGGCATGCGCCTGTAATCCTAGCTACTTGGGAGGCTGAGGCAGGAGGATGGCTTGAACCCTGGAGGCAGGAGTTGCAATGAGCTGAGATCGCGACATTGTACTCCAGCCTGGGCAACAAGAGCAAAACTCCACCTTAAAATAAAATAAAATAAAATTAGAAAAGAAATGGACTAGAAATTTAAACTGATAGCCAGCCTCTAACTTTGTCTCCCTGATACCAAAATTACATAACTTATACATTAGTGACATAGGAATATGGATCTACAAATTACCAAGTTTGAGTGTGTGAAATATGTGTGTTTTTCACATTTTGCTCTTCAACCAGATGTCCAGCATCATGGCGATAAGATGTATGGGATGTAGAAGAGAGAATAAGCATTTCATTTTATCAGTTTTGAGGCATAGTTAATAAATTATTAATTAAATTTCTGGGACCATACAGCCATTTAAAACCAAAACTAAAAATAGGATCTGGACAAGTTGACTCTCTCTGTAGCCAGATTGGTATTTGCATTAAAAAGTTATTTCAGTACCTATTTTTTAAATAAACTTTTTAATGAGCCTAATGAAGTAACAGTTAGAGTCCTGCTGTGGAGGTATTTTAGTTTTTCTGTCTTCCACTACTACAAACCATAGCACCCCTGACCACAGAGCTTACAAATGACAGGGTAGCACTAAAGATAAGTTAAGGCATAGATGACTAAGGTTGTGTCCTCAATACTGGATAAAGCTCCCCAAACCCACCCAACTGCACTGGTGCAATCATTTCAACTTCATAGTCAAAGGAAAAAACAAATAATATATAACCCTCAATGCTGCTTCTATACTATGTGGCCAAATCTACCATCTCACTGGGGTCCTTGTCTATGACTGACAGAAAACTCTTAGCAAAAATAAATTTTTTGTTACTGAAAATACTTTTGACCTCTAGACTCTTTTTGGCCTTTGCATTGAAATTGTGTGTGTGGCACATGAATGAATATCAGAGAAAACTGCAAGGTCATCAGGCGATGACAGAAAACAAAACAGTATCTGGGAGAAGGAAGATGCCGAAACGCAGGGAGATCTGCTCTCTTCAGATAAACAGTCCCTCTTGGTCCTTCCCTTCCCCGTCACCGTCACCGTGACTGACAGGCAGTCCATGATCTCTTAGAGAGGAGGGAGATAAGCAACCAGGGAATAGAGAAAACAAGCGTTTTTGGAAGGATTTAGAACCTAGCTGTGTGATTTCTGGCTTAATCAAATGTGAACAAAAGAAAGCAGGTGGGACACAGGTTAAAAGTGTATCTTTTTCATACCATGTACTTAAAAAGAGGCTTTATACACCTTTTCACTTATCCTCTAAATTGAGATTTAAAAGTTATCCAATGTTCTAATTTTAGCTCACAAAATGTGAAGAGTTGAAAAGATCCTCGCTTCCACTCTTACAGCAAGAAACAAGCTGAGCAAACCGTAAAGTAACAGCTTTTCTTGAACCCATCACTTAACTAAGGTGGTACGGTAACTATCCCCAAATCTCAGGGAAGATGGGCGCCTCCGGGAAGAAACAGACCTTGAGCACTTGTTTCCTTAGGACAGGTCCCTTGGGAAAGGGGTGTTTTCTTTCAAATGTTTTCTCCCGCAAATCCCACCAGGAATTCTCAGGGAAAATCTTGAATATTGAGTCAATTTCCATTACTTATGAAGCTTATTGTTTCAATATTCTTCCAGATTTTCCCTGAGAATTCCTGGTGGGATTTGTGGGAGAAAACACCTGAAAGAAAACACCGTGGCATGTGTATGCCTATGTAACAATCTTGCATGATCTGTACATGTACCCCAGAACTTACTGTATAAAAAAAAAGTTTTAAAACTGAAAAAAAAAAAATCAAGTGATGTAATGAATTAAAAAAAAGAAGAATATTGAGACAATTTTCCTGTGGTACACGGTGCTGGCTAAGGGAGGGAAACAGAGGCTACTAAAGGAAAACTGCTGGGACCTTTGTCCCTGCCTCCCCTACAGGACAGAAGCCTTCGGCCATTTGTAGAAACACATAAAGCTATAGAGGAAGAAAAGGAGAAAACCTTTCTGCACTGACCCAACACTACAGGAGAGGAGGCAAAGGGGAATTCAAGAGGAGTTTACCCCGAGACCCAGAAATGTAGTATTTACCTAAGACTGAAGCTCAGTCAGAACATCAGAGAATGTCCTCCCCTTCTCCCACTCTTGGCTACCAAACTAACAAGCACAGAGTAAAAAAGCCATGGAATACAGCTAGGAGAGATACCAGAGGCAGAGTGTTTCAGCAACACATCATAGAAGGACAGACCCAAAGCCAAGGTGAGATGGGGGTAGACATTGAGAAAATCACATGAATAAAGCAGGAATAAAGCACATACCTTTAACACAGGGAATCATTAAAGGAGTATATACTCTGTGGGGCCCTGAGTGTAGCAATAGGGTCAGCAAAGCTCATGAACAACCTAACTCCTGACTACATTAAAAATAAGCTCACACACTAACTGTGTAGCAATAAGATGTTGTGTTCATCTGTATCCATGACAAAAATTGTATCTAAGTATTTATTATGTTACATAAGTTGTCCAATTTTCAATAAAAAATCATAAACCATAAAATAAGGCAGAAAATAAACAAATTTGTAAGAGACAAAAAAAATCTCACTAGATGTTAGAATAATCAGAAAGTGAACTTTAAATAAATGTTATTAAGTATTAGAAGCTCTAATGGAAAATAAAGACAACATTCAAGATCAAGTGGGCAACTGTGGCAAAAAGATGGGCACCTTAAGAAATAACCAAATGAAAGTGCTAAAAGTGAAAAGTACATTAACAAATCATCTTCGATGACTTCGTCAGTAGATTCAACACAGCTGATGGAAGAATCAGTGAACTTGAAGATATGTCAATATAAATTACCCAAAACAGAGTGGAAGGGGAGAGAGATTTTCAAAAAAATTAAAAACAAACAGAAGAAAGCATCCAAGACTTTGTGGGGCAATATCCTATGCTTTAATATACATGGAATTGGAATTATATAAGAAGAGGTAGAAAAGAGAGAAGATGAAATTCTTGAAGAACTAACAGCCTAGAACTTTCCAAATTAGTAGCAAACCCCAACCTATAGATACAAGAAGTTCGGAGAACTAAAAGCAGAATAAATCTTTCCCCTTTCCTCCTTATATTCCTGGCATATCCTGTTCAAACTGGTAAAACCACAAGTGAAAAAAAAAATCCTGAAAAAAGACAAAGGAAAATGGCGTTATGCCAATTGGTCACAAGTGAAATAATTATAGCTGACTTTTCTTGAGAAATTATACAAACAGGAGAACAATGAAGGGACATACTTAAAACGCTGAAGGCAAAAGAAAGGAAACAACACATACAAAAAACTTTGTCAACCCAGAATTCTCTAATCAGCAAAAAATATCCTTCAAAAGTAAAGGAGAAATAAAGACTAGCTCAGACAAACAAAAACTCAGGGAATTTATTGGCAGCAATCTCACACTGCAAGAAAGGTTAAGGAAGTTTTTCAGGAAGAAAGAACACAATAGAAAGAAAAGAAATTATACAATAAATAAAGCAGCCTGAAAGTGGTACAAGTAAAGGTGAAATAAAATGTATTTATATAAATGTTTATTTAAATTTTATTTACATAAAATTTATATGTTATATGCATACTCTAATATATAATTATCTATGTAAAAATACTATTAGTGTTTATAGAATATGTAAAAGCAAAATACATGAAAACAACAGCACACGGATATAAGAGAATAGTAAATTCACTGTTGCGAAGTCCTTATGCTGCATGGAAAGCAGTATAACATTATTTGAAGGCAATCTTTTTTGTTGTTGTTTTTGAAACAGAGTCTTGCTCTCTCTCCCAGGGTGGAGTGCAATGGTATGATATTGGCTCACTGGAACCTCCATCTCCCAGGTTCAAGTGATTCTCCCTGCCTCAGCCTCCCCAGTAGCTGGGATTACAGGTGCCTGCCACCACTCGTGGCTAATTTTTGTATTTTTAGTAGAGATGGATTTTGCCATGTTGGCCAGGTTGGTCTCGAACCCCTGACCTCAGATGATCCACCTGCCTTGGCTTCCCAAAGTGTGAAGGTAATGTTAAATTGATTAATAATATTTAAGTCCTACATTAAACATTAAAACATAAAAGTAGATACAAATAATAAGTCAATACAGTAAAAAAAAAATAGAATAACAAAAATGTTCAATTGGCTCCCCGGGGAAAAAGAGACAACAGATGAAATTAAAAAATATCTAGCAAGGTAGATTTTAAAAAGATATCCAAATGAAAATGGCAATCCATAGAAAGATGTTTTTAAGGAAATCCCTATGGGTAACACACAGGAATTCTGAAGTTTTATCTGTTATTCTTTTATTTCATTTGTTTTGGCAGGGACAAGGTTTTACTTCCATTGCCCAGGCCAGATGGCAGTGACACAATCTCTGCTCACTGCAACTTTCACCTTCCAGGTTCAAGCGATTCTCCCACCTCAGCCTCCAGAGTAGCTTGGACTACAGGCGGTCACCACAATGTCCAGCTAATTTTTGTATTTTTTGTAGAGATGGGTTTTTTCCATATTGGCCAGGCAGGAAATTATCTTTTAATTCTTGTATAGAATATATTAATCTATTTCTTTTTTCCATTAAATTGTGGCAGTGGATATTTTCTGTTCCCTGTCAGGTCACATAACATGGGAATGGATGTTTCCTTATATAAATTAGGAATATAGTATTTCACTACATCCAAATTATATTACTTTAATATGACATGTCAAAAACTATTCTTACAATAATATAGTATTTGAGACAGCTGTAGCATGATGTGACATCCTAAGTCATACGTTATCTTTGCAATGTATATGCTGTGTGTTATTGCAGATGCTCCTTAATCATTCTTAGCATGTTTTCTCAGAGGAAAATAGAGATTGTAATATGTATGTATTAGGTCTGCTTTCAAAATTGAATTAGATCAAATATCTGAAAACATCTCATACAAGTCATAGAATGATTCAACAAAGGCTGCCTTTAATTATTCTGAAATTTAATTTAATTGTAAATAATCAAGGCCATTTCTATAAAAAGAAAGAAATTGAGGCAGTTTTTGAGCTAGTACACTAAAAATGCTTCTCCCTCTTGGACTTTATTTTTTATTTCTTAGCAAAGGGTATTGCTAATATAAAAGTGTTAGTTTGTTTAACTACTGAATTTATTGTGTTTAAATGTGTATTGCTTAATTTGCCTCAATCATTGAATTATAAAACGCTAGCCTTTGGAGTAAAATGTTAATATTATCTTTTCCAGACTCCTTGTTAGTAATTAATACCCTCCACCAAATCTCTAACAGACGGTTATTCAGCATCTACTCGAAGACATTAATAATCGGTAACTTACTATTATATGGAGTTGTTAGTTCTATTTCGAACCATTCTTATGCATTCATTTTCCCAATGAATTTCACATATACACAGTGTAAAAAATATAAATGTATAGGGAGGAAGAGTCTAGAGCTTATTCTGAGAAAGAAAAGGGATGCCAGAAAGAAGAAGAATGGTAGCAAGGGAAGGAATGAGAAGACAGGTTAGAGGAGGGTAGGGGCCCTGAGTCCAATGATCATATTTAGCATATATCTGCACCTGTGGTATTTGGTTTTTATATACTCAAAAATAGCTAATTCCTCACTAGTTAAATACAGTCAGAAGAGACCTGAAATAAAATGCATTTAGCTCCAGGTTTGATCCCACCATTATATAAAACCTAGGCTGTTTGAATAATCCTGTTGTGAGATTAATCCTTAGATTAATGATAGTTTTCAGTATAAGGACCTGTGGGCATGGATGTATACATAAGCATTCATTTTAGAAATTAATTTGGTTCAATCAAATATTTATTAGAAGTCTACCATTTGCAAACTAAATGCAGTCAGTCAAATGGTTGGTTAGTCCAGAAACAGCATCTTATGAGACTAATGATTTGATTAAATAAACTGGATCAGCTGGGGAGCTGGTACTATGTGCAATGAAAACAGTATTCATCTTTCCCAGAGGCAAGCACTTCAGAGTTTGTGATGAACTGGCAATCCTAGAATCTTTGCAGAAATAGGAACATTTTGACTGTACATTGATGACTCTATGAAGCCCATTTGGATTCATCAAGTACTGTCAATTTTACCTGAAACATATGTTGCAACTCTGTTCACATCTCTCCACATCAGACACCTTAGTTACTAACATCATTTCCTTCCTGGACAATTGCAGTATTTTCTAACTGGTATGTTTTCTGTAACACTTACCTCTTCCTCCTATAATTTCTTCTCATCAATACATCCAGAAATAATTTTATTTTAAATTGGATTTGATTCAGTTCCCTTACTATCTGCATAAATTATTAAATGATTTATCCAATATATTAGAATAAAATCCAAACTGCAAATCATGGCCCAAGGATCCTTGCATGCTTGAGTCCCACACACTTTAGTATCATCTTGTGTCTCTGTCTCCCGTGGTCACAACGATTAAGCCAATTAGCCTTTCTTCAAATTGTCAAACATCCCCATTACTTTCTATATTACTCAGCATTCTCTGGAAAAAAACAACAGAAAGGATCGATAGATAGACAGACAGATAGATAGATAGATAGATAGATAGATAGATAGATAGATAGATGATAGATAGATAGGGACAGATAATTTATTACAAGGATTTGGCTTATAAAATTGTGGAGTCTGTCAATTCCCAAGATTGATATTTGACAAGTTGGAGACACAGGAGGGGCAATGGTATAGTTCTAGCATAAGTCTGAAGGCCTGAAGATCAGGAGGACTGATGGTGTAAGTTTTAATCCAAAGGCTGGCATGCTTGAGACCTGGGAAGAGCCAGTGTTTCAATATGAATGTGGAGGCAGGAAAAAACTGATGCTCCAGTTTCAAAGCACTTATACAGAAGTAATTTCCCTTTATTCACAGCAAGGTCAACCTTTTGTTCTCTTCAGGCTTTTGACCTATTGGGTGAGGCCCGCTCTCATTAGGAAGGGCAATCTGGTTTTCAGCCTATTGATTTAAATATTAATTTCATCCAAAAAACATCCTCACAGAAACACCCAGAATGCTGTTTTACCAGTGGACACCCAGTGGTCCAATCAATTTGATATATGAAATTAACTATCACACTTTCTCAAGTTGGAATCTCCCTATTCCTGGAAAGCTATTTTCTAAACTGTTAGAGGATGGCCCATGCCCATATTCTTCCTTCAGAATTACTTCCCTAGTGAGGGCATCCCTAACTCCTCTGTGCCCTCTGGGTTCTCCAAGTTATCCACTCCCATAGTACTCTCCCTTTTCTGTCATAAACAGTAAATCATGTTCACCTTAGAGTTAGGTGTTTATCTTTAAATTGTGTTATGTCATGTCTACCTTCTTTCCTAGGTATTTAAATTCATGAAGAAAGATACTATAC